>NC_079221.1:58159344-58171844 GCF_029633865.1 Lampris incognitus
CTGGAATGTGGAGCGTTCACTGGTGTTGATGGTACTGTCTGTTATACTGTCACTGTACTGTCTGTTACACTGTCTGTTACACAGTGTTGATGGTATTCTGTTACACTGTTGCTGTATTACTGTTACTGTACTGTGTTACACTGGTGTTGATGGTACTGTCTGTTACACTGTTACTGTATTACTGTTACTGTTCTGTCTGTTACACTGGTGTTGATGGTACTGTCTGTTAGACTGTTACTGTATTACTGTCACTATTCTGTCTGGTACACTGTCTGTTACACGGTTACTGTATTACTGTTACTGTTCTGTCTGTTACACTGTCTGTTACATTGTCTGTTACACTGGTATTAATGGTACTGTCTGTTACACTGTTACTGTATTACTGTTACTGTTCTGTCTGTTACACTGGTGTTGATGGTACTGTCTGTTACACTGTTACTGTATTACTGTTACTGTTCTGTCTGTTACACTGGTGTTGATGGTACTGTCTGTTAGACTGTTACTGTATTACTGTCACTATTCTGTCTGGTACACTGTCTGTTACACGGTTACTGTATTACTTGTTACTGTTCTGTCTGTTACACTGTCTGTTACATTGTCTGTTACACTGGTATTAATGGTACTGTCTGTTACACTGTATACTGTATTACTGTTACTGTTCTGTCTGTTACACTGGTGTTGATGGTACTGTCTGTTCACATGTTACTGTATTACTGTTACTATTCTGTCTGGTACACTGTCTGTTACACGGTTACTGTATTACTGTTACTGTTCTGTCTGTTACACTGTCTGTTACATTGTCTGTTACACTGGTATTGATGGTACTGTCTGTTACACTGTTACAGTATTACTGTTACTATTCTGTCTGTTACACTGTGTGTTACACTGTTACTGTATTACTGTTACTGTTCTGTCTGTTACAACTGTCTGTTATATTGTCTGTTACACTAGTGTTGATGATACTCTGTTACACCGTTACTCTGTATTACTGTTACTGTACTGTGTTACACTGGTGTTGATGGTACTGTCTGTTACACTGTTACTGTATTACTGTTACTATTCTGTCTGTTACACTGTTACTGTATTACTGTTACTGTTCTGTCTGTTACACTGTCTGTTACATTGTCTGTTACACTGGTATTGATGGTACTGTCTGTTACACTGTTACCGTATTACTGTTACTATTCTGTCTGTTACACTGTGTGTTACACTGTTACTGTATTACTTTTACTGTTCTGTCTGTTACACTGTCTGTTACATTGTCTGTTACACTAGTGTTGATGATACTCTGTTACACCGTTACTGTATTACTGTTACTGTACTGTGTTACACTGGTGTTGATGGTACTGTCTGTTACACTGTTACTGTATTACTGTTACTGTACTGTCTGTTACACTGTCTGGTACACTAGTGTTGATGGTACTCTGTTACACTGTTACTGTGTTACTGTACTGTGTTACACTGGTGTTGATGGTACTGTCTATTACACTGGTGTTACACACACACACACACACACACACACACACACACACACACACACACACACACATGTTAGACATATATGTTATACTGGTGTTACATACATATATGTTATACATATATGTTATACTGGTGTTACACTGGTGTTGCTGGTACTGTCTGTTACACTGGTGTTAAATGTATGTACACATGTTATACTGGTGTTACATGTATATGTTATACATATGTTACACTGGTGTTACATATATATGTTATGCATATATGTTGCACTGGTGTTACATATATATGTTATACTAATGTTACACTGGTGCTGATGGTACTGTCTGTTAAACTGGTGTTATATATATATGTGATACATATATGTTATACGGGTGTTACATATTTATGTTATACACATATGTCACACTGGTGTTACATATATATGTTATACTGATGTTACACTGGTGCTGATGGTACTGTCTGTTAAACTGGTGTTACATATATATGTTATACATATATGTTATACAGGTGTTACATATATATGTTATACGGGTTTTACATATATATGTTATAGATATATGTTACACTGGTGTTACATATATATGTTATACATATATGTTATACAGGTGTTACATATATATGTTATACGGGTTTTATATATATATGTTATAGATATATGTTACACTGGTGTTACATATATATGTTATACATATATGTTACACAGGTGTTGCATATATATGTTATACATATATGTTATACAGGTGTTACATATATATGTTATACGGGTGTTACATATATATGTTATACATATATGTTATACAGGTGTTACATATATATGTTATACGGGTGTTACACACACAAACACACACACACACACACATATATATATATATATATATATATATATATATGTGTGCGTGTGTGTGTGTGTGTGTGTGTCATACATATAGTCACACTGGTGTTACAAATGTATGTTATACAGGTGTTACATATATATGTTATACGGGTTTTACATATATATGTTATAGATATATGTTACACTGGTGTTACATATATATGTTATACATATATGTTATACAGGTGTTACATATATATGTTAGACGGGTGTTACATATATGTTATAGATATATGTTACACTGGTGTTACATATATATGTTATACATATATGTTATACGGGTGTTACATATATGTTATAGATATATATGTTACACTGGTGTTACACTGTTGTTGATGGTGCTGTCTGACACAACGAGGACAAACTGCTTCCTTTTGGTGCTTTGGAGAAGTATTATAAAAGTCATCCATCGCAAATGTGTTTTCCTCATTGATGACATCATTGGTGACATCAGCGTAACATCTTTAGCAAAACAACCAATTTGGTAAAGAGTGCAAACTGTTACTTTTCTCAAGAAGTAGTCACAGATAAATGCTTGAATTGATTGGTATTATGTGTTGTACAGTTGTCAGTTGTGTAAAGCCAGTGTGTGGCTGTGAGGAGGAGGTCTGGGTTTCACCTGGTAGCAGTAGATTCTGCAGTCGTGGTCCATGTGTCACACCTCTCCCGTGTCTCCTCTACACGCAGGAGGCCGCCTCCTTCTGCCTTGTATTGTCGTGGTCCATGTGTCACACCTCTCCCGTGTCTCCTCTACACACAGGAGGCCGCCTCCTTCTGCCTTGTATTGTCGTGGTCCATGTGTCACTCCTCTCCCGTGTCTCCTCTACACGCAGGAGGCCGCCTCCTTCTGCCTCGTATTAAAGTGTTGGCCTACGTCTGTGTCAGTGCTCCGCTCCTCACCTGGTTTAAACAAAATACTCTACACACACACATATATATATATATACACACCAGCAACCGTTCAGAAGGTGCTGGTTCAATCCCCGGCTCCTGCAGAGAGACTGTGTCGAAGTGTCCTTGAGCAAGACACTGAAACCCTAACTGCTACTGATGAGCAGTTGCCACCTTGCATGGTAGCCTCCACCGTCAGTGTGTGTGTGTGTGTGTATGTGTGCATGCATGTGTGTGTATGCAGGTTTGTATGTGTGTGTGCAGGTGTGTATGTGTGTATACATATGTGAATGTGTATACGTGTGTATGTGTATATGTGTGTATGTAATGTGTGTGTATGCAGGTGTGTATGTGTGTGTGAATGTGTGAATGTGTATATGTGTGAGTATGTAATGTGTGTGTATGCAGGTGTGTGTGTGTGTGTGTGTGTGTAGGCGTGTGACAGCTAGGTTGTGAGTGTGTTACACAGAGAGAGAGTTAATGTTTAAACAGTGCTGTTATTCAACCCTGCAGGATGATATGGACATATGTAATTACACCTGCCTTCACACACACACACACACACACACACACACACACACACACACACACACACACACACAGAGTGTGTGTGTGTGTGTGTGTGTGTGTGTGTGTGTGTGTGTGTGTGTGTGTGTGTTTGCATGCGTGCGTGCGTGCGTGTGTGTCAGTGTTTCAGTAAGTGGGTCAAACATCCAGATTGTGTCTCTCTCCATCATCTCCTTTCTTATTATTTAGTTCTGCAGGACTTCATTCATTATATATTTTGTTTTATATTTTATACTTATATTCTATATTTTGTTTTTGTGTTATATTTATATCTTATATTTATGTTTTATACTTATATTTTGTATTTATGTTTTATATTTTGTTTCATATTTTATACTTATATTCTATATTTTGTTTTTGTGTTATATTTATATCTTATATTTATGTTTTATACTTATATTTTGTATTTATGTTTTATATTTTGTTTCATATTTTATACTTATATTCTATATTTGTTTTATATTTTATACTTATATTCTATATTTTGTTTTTGTGTTATATTTATATCTTATATTTATGTTTTATACTTATATTTTGTATTTATGTTTTATATTTTGTTTCATATTTTATACTTATATTCTATATTTGTTTTATATTTTATACTTATATTATATTTTGTTTTTGTGTTATATTTATATCTTATATTTATGTTTTATACTTATATTTTGTATTTATGTTTTATATTTTATATTTTGTTTCATATTTTATACTTATATTCTATATTTTGTTTTTGTGTTGTATTTATATCTTATATTTATGTTTTATACTTATATTTTGTATTTATATTTTATATTTTGTTTCATATTTTATACTTATATTCTATATTTGTTTTATACTTATATTCTATATTTTGTTTTTGTGTTATATTTATATCTTATATTTATGTTTTATACTTATATTTTGTATTTATGTTTTATATTTTGTTTCATATTTTATACTTATATTCTATATTTGTTTTATATTTTATACTTATATTCTATATTTTGTTTTTGTGTTATATTTATATCTTATATTTATGTTTTATACTTATATTTTGTATTTATATTTTATATTTTGTTTCATATTTTATACTTATATTCCATATTTTGCTTTATATTTTATACTCATATTCTATATTTATGTTTTATATTTTATATTTATATTTTGTTTCATATTTTATACTTAATTCTATATTTTGTTTTATATTTTAAATGTGTTTTATATTTTTATTTTATGTTTTGTTTTATATTTGATATTTGTTTTATATTTGATATTATATTCGATATTTGTTATATATTTTACATTTCATATTAATATCTTATATTTTGTTATTTTATATTTTATTTTATTTTTTTATTTTATAAATTTATTTCTGATTTTTCCCTTTTTTCTCCCAATTTAGTGGCCAATCGATCCCTATTTTAATTCAAACACCCACCCTCGCACTGTATGCGTTCGCCAACTGCATCTCTCCGGCCGGCAGTCTCGAAGGAGACCGCCTCCCCACTTTCGTGACAAGGCGACTCCAAGCCGAACCACTGTTTTTCCGACACACACAGAGACGCATTCACGTGACGAACACAAGCCGACTCCGCCCCCCTCCCGAAGACAGCGTTGCCAATCATCGCTGCTTCGTCGAGTCCGGCCATAGTCGGATCTGACGAGACCGGGGCGCGAACCCCGGTCCCCAGTGGGCAACTGCAATATTTTATTTTATTTTCATGTTGTGTTTTGTTTTTACTGTTTTGCAAAGACGTGTTGATCATTCAGCATTAGTGTGAAAGCAGCCATCGATGACCGGCTGTGTAAAAACACAGAACAAACAGAAGGTCTTGACTTAGCTTAGCTTTCGGTCTTGGAGTTGTGGACTTGGGGGGTTTTGGCCACAGTTCTACGCTACACGTTTAGATGCTGATTGTTTGAGCTTTATTCTTTAACGAGGTGAAACAGCGTTTAGTCATCAGACCTTTACATGTGAAGTTATCAGTAGTTTTATTAGTCGACTGTCTGCTGAACATAGTGGCCTACGGGACCATCTCGACTGCTATGCTGCCAGCTCAGCTAGGTTTATCTTAGCCTGGTGGCTAGGCTAGCCAGTCACTTTTACGGAGGATTTTTAGCTTTTTGTACTTTTATGGACTTTTATTCCAAGTTGCTTGCTAATAGCCGGACAACAAACATGGCCGTGTGTGTGGACTGCCGTCCTACCTTTGCACAGTTGAAGACCGACGTTACTCAACTGCAGGCTGAACTCAGGGAGAAGGACAAGTTAGTCCTGGACCTATCATCCGTGGCCACAGCACAGTCAAAACACCTCTCTCTCCTGGGCAACCAGAGGGGGGCGCCAGCCCGTCCTGCCCCCCAGACCACACAGCAGGACAATGACACCTGGTCTGGAGGTGAAGCGATCCACTCCACAGGCCTCTCTACCCTGGGGGAGGACGTGTGGCTCAGCCTTGGAGCAAAACCTAAGACCTAAGTTTGCTCAAGGCCCCGCTGTCTTCTCTGGTTCCTATAGCTGCAAGGAAGTCCCCCTCGGGGAACTCGCGTCCTCTGAACACCTTGCTCTTACTACACATTGTACTGCTACGGTTTTAATAATTACTCTCTATCGGCCACCAACACCTAAGCATGGCTTTCTTGACGAATTTTCGGAGCTTCTGTCTGTGGTTTCCACTGATTATGATGTTTCATCATCCTGGGTGATTTTAATGTTCATGTTGACAGTCAAACAGACCCCGATGCTAGAACCCTAACTGGCTTACTGGAGGCATTTGCTCTCACTCAGCATGTTTCCGGACCCAAGGGGCATACTCTAGACTGAGTCCTATCAAAAGGACTTAATATTACGGTACCCCGTGTCATGGATGTTGCTATCTCTGATCACTGTTGTATATTTGTTGAAGTGTCTGCTCTTCCTGTACAATAGAAGAGCACTCGAATGATCAAAAAACGCTTCATTGATAATAACACAATTAAAACCTTCCAGAAAACCGTAAATGAGTTGTCACCGTTCATGTCATCACAAACTGAGGATCTTGTGAACGACTTCAGCTCAAAAATACAGAATATCTTTGCCAACATTGCACCTGTTAAAACTAAAAACATAGAAAAACAAGAAGCCCCTGGAGAAGTGGGGTGGTTATTAGGCAGCTTAAGAGAGACTGTCGCCAAGCAGAAGGACAGTGGAGAAAGACTAAACTCCAGGTTCACCATGACATTTACAAGGACAGACTGAACAAGTACTGCAAAGAAATTAAACAGGCCACACTGCCTTTTTTCTCTAAAATCATTAATGAAATTATTAACAATAGCTGCTATAGTGAACCTCCCATCCATTTTTGTTCCTCCTGTTCTTGTAAGACAGTTCGTATCCAGCTAACTCAAAGTCAACAGCTTTCTCACGGTAATCCAGGTTTCAGATACAGATGTTATGCTGAATGATGCTAGAAGTGACGTAGATCTTCTCTGATGTTTTGGAAGGTGGCATACAGGCTTCTGCAGTTAATGTGGGTAACTGAAATGTTGTGATCTGGGTTGACCATCATGTTGAGCTGATCATCAGTGTAGTACAGATAGTTGTTGTTGATGTTGTTGTGATCTGAGGTGACCATCATGTTGAACTAGCTGATCATCAGTGTAGTATAGACAGTTGTTGTTGATGTTGTTGTGATCTGAGGTGACCATCATGTTGAGCTGATCATCAGTGTAGTACAGACAGTTGTTGTTGATGTTGTTGTGATCTGAGGTGACCATCATGTTGAGCTGATCATCAGTGTAGTATAGACAGTTGTTGTTGATGTTGTTGTGATCTGAGTTGACCATCATGTTGAGCTGATCATCAATGTAGTACAGACAGTTGTTGTTGATGTTGTTGTGATCTGAGGTGACCATCATGTTGAACTAGCTGATCATCAGTGTAGTACAGACAGTTGTTGTTGATGTTGTTGTGATCTGAGGTGACCATCATGTTGAACTAGCTGATCATCAGTGTAGTATAGACAGTTGTTGTTGATGATGTTGTGATCTGAGTTGACCATCATGTTGAACTAGCTGATCATCAGTGTAGTTTAGACAGTTGTTGTTGATGATGTTGTGATCTGAGTTGACCATCATGTTGAACTAGCTGATCATCAATGTAGTACAGACAGTTGTTGTTGATGATGTTGTGATCTGAGTTGACCATCATGTTGAACTAGCTGATCATCAGTGTAGTTTAGACAGTTGTTGTTGATGATGTTGTGATCTGAGTTGACCATCATGTTGAACTAGCTGATCATCAGTGTAGTATAGACAGTTGTTGTTGATGTTGTTGTGATCTGAGGTGACCATCATGTTGAACTAGCTGATCATCAGTGTAGTACAGACAGTTGTTGTTGATGTTGTTGTGATCTGAGGTGACCATCATGTTGAACTAGCTGATCATCAGTGTAGTACAGACAGTTGTTGTTGATGTTGTTGTGATCTGAGGTGACCATCATGTTGAACTAGCTGATCATCAGTGTAGTATAGACAGTTGTTGTTGATGTTGTTGTGATCTGAGGTGACCATCATGTTGAACTAGCTGATCATCAATGTAGTACAGACAGTTGTTGTTGATGATGTTGTGATCTGAGTTGACCATCATGTTGAACTAGCTGATCATCAGTGTAGTTTAGACAGTTGTTGTTGATGATGTTGTGATCTGAGTTGACCATCATGTTGAACTAGCTGATCATCAGTGTAGTATAGACAGTTGTTGTTGATGTTGTTGTGATCTGAGGTGACCATCATGTTGAACTAGCTGATCATCAGTGTAGTACAGACAGTTGTTGTTGATGTTGTTGTGATCTGAGGTGACCATCATGTTGAACTAGCTGATCATCAGTGTAGTACAGACAGTTGTTGTTGATGTTGTTGTGATCTGAGGTGACCATCATGTTGAACTAGCTGATCATCAGTGTAGTATAGACAGTTGTTGTTGATGTTGTTGTGATCTGAGGTGACCATCATGTTGAACTAGCTGATCATCAGTGTAGTACAGACAGTTGTTGTTGATGATGTTGTGATCTGAGTTGACCATCATGTTGAACTAGCTGATCATCAGTGTAGTACAGACAGTTGTTGTTGATGATGTTGTGATCTGAGGTGACCATCATGTTGAACTAGCTGATCATCAGTGTAGTATAGACAGTTGTTGTGGATGATGTTGTGATCTGAGTTGACCATCATGTTGAGCTGATCATTAGTGTAGTACAGACAGTTGTTGTTGATGATGTTGTGATCTGAGTTGACCATCATGTTGAACTAGCTGATCATCAGTGTAGTATAGACAGTTGTTGTTGATGTTGTTGTGATCTGAGGTGACCATCATGTTGAACTAGCTGATCATCAGTGTAGTACAGACAGTTGTTGTTGATGTTGTGATCTGAGTTGACCATCATGTTTAACTAGCTGATCATCAGTGTAGTATAGACAGTTGTTGTTGATGTTGTTGTGATCTGAGGTGACCATCATGTTGAACTAGCTGATCATCAGTGTAGTACAGACAGTTGTTGTTGATGTTGTGATCTGAGTTGACCATCATGTTTAACTAGCTGATCATCAGTGTAGTACAGACAGTTGTTGTTGATGTTGTTGTGATCTGAGTTGACCATCATGTTTAACTAGCTGATCATCAGTGTAGTATAGACAGTTGTTGTGGATGATGTTGTGATCTGAGTTGACCATCATGTTGAACTAGCTGATCATCAGTGTAGTACAGACAGTTGTTGTTGATGATGTTGTGATCTGAGTTGACCATCATGTTGAACTAGCTGATCATCAGTGTAGTATAGACAGTTGTTGTTGATGTTGTTGTGATCTGAGGTGACCATCATGTTGAACTAGCTGATCATCAGTGTAGTATAGACAGTTGTTGTGGATGATGTTGTGATCTGAGGTGACCATCATGTTGAACTAGCTGATCATCAGTGTAGTACAGACAGTTGTTGTTGATGATGTTGTGATCTGAGTTGACCATCATGTTGAACTAGCTGATCATCAGTGTAGTATAGACAGTTGTTGTTGATGTTGTTGTGATCTGAGGTGACCATCATGTTGAACTAGCTGATCATCAGTGTAGTATAGACAGTTGTTGTGGATGATGTTGTGATCTGAGGTGACCATCATGTTGAACTAGCTGATCATCAGTGTAGTATAGACAGTTGTTGTTGATGTTGTTGTGATCTGAGGTGACCATCATGTTGAACTAGCTGATCATCAGTGTAGTATAGACAGTTGTTGTTGATGTTGTTGTGATCTGAGTTGACCATCATGTTGAACTAGCTGATCATCAGTGTACTATAGACAGTTGTTGTTGATGTTGTTGTGATCTGAGTTGACCATCATGTTGAACTAGCTGTTCATCAGTGTACTATAGACAGTTGTTGTTGATGTTGGAGAAGTTATTTCCTGGGTCGATATCATTTTCCATATCCTGTGATTTATGTTAAGAGCATCTGCACGTCTTTAATTCCTTGTGGTCATGTTGTCTAATCCTTGCTGCTAGCTGGTCATCAGTGTCTCCAGCCGGAGATGAACGACTGCTGTCCGGTCTGCTCATGTTGTTTGGAAAGTTTTACTTTGCATGTATTATTGGTTTGTGTGTAGACCTCTGTTGTGTTGTTTAGTACTCACTGGAACTTGTTCAAGATCTTCTCATCTCTGATGACCAGCACCTCTGCCTCCTCTGGGGATACTTTCAGCTTTATGAAGATTTTGCAGTTTGCAGTCCATATCTTGTACCTTTCCTGTGTTTTTTAGATGTCAAGCTTTTCTGGAAGTGTCTGCATTTCTTTTTGTCAGACGCTCGTTTAAGAAAACGTTTGTGCTTTTCAACAGTGTACTTTGTTTGAGTAGTGTAACCTTGTGTTTTCTGTCGGCAAGTCTGATTATTATTGCCAGTTTATCCTGGCTGTTTTTCATAGGGAGAGGGTGACATGCTTCAATGTTGTTATTTCTATCACAACTCCCTTGCCTCGCAGGAAAGTGGTCACCTGGTTCTCCACGGAGGTCGCTTCCTGTTCGCTGGGTTCTCCACCGTATCAATCCGGTCTCATTACTGTGACATACTGCTGTTTAACCTCCAAACCAAAGACAATAATGTCGTTCATCCTAGTATATTGTTCTGAGTCATCCGCGTGGTCGTCTAGAAGGACAGTTTGACCATCCCTCTCATTGCTCAGCTCCCTTAGTGCTTTCATTCCCTTCATCCTCAACAAGTCCTCACCAAGGCTTTTTTTGCCCCGTTGGTATTGGAGTGATTGTTTTACCCGATCAACTTCTTGATGTAGTTTGTCGATCCTTTTCATAGCAGCTTTCAACTGTTCCTTTAAGTGGTCATGGTTGCCTTCATCCACACTTTTTCTCTCGGCCACATCCCTGGGCATGGTGCTGGGTTTGTTGTAGTAGGACAACGGTAGATCGACGCCTTAGCTACATATTTCTGATTGGTCGAGTTGTATCTTGTGCATACAAGAGCCGGTTTACTTGGGACTTATCTGTTATTGTGTTCTGTTGGTTTCCAGACCACATACGTACATATAAATGCACATCCATGAACCAAGTGTCCAGGTTTGTAGCTCATTGTCGTAGCCACTGTGTGTGTTCCACCTCAATCCTGATGCATCCTTAGTAAGTCAGCGCCATTTCTTAAGTCTGCATTTTGACTGATGCTCCGGGGGCGAGCTACTGCAATAACCGAGCCAACACAAAACCAATACAGTCCTTCATCGAGTCCTCCACGGGGCAGATGTGTGCTTGAGAAATGACCACCAGGGAGCAGCGTCCAGCCTCAGAGTGCTGTGGTCAGCGGAGACAGGCAGACTGCAGCCATTAATGGAAGAGAATTAGGTTCACATGATCAGCTGAAATAAATGGACTCACATGAGATCAATTTCTTGGATGTCCCCTCAACGAGTATTTACTTGGCTTTGCAGTTTAAAGCGGAGTGTTAAGACTACAGAAATACAGAACAAGGACAAAGAGTCCGAGCTGATTGTGAAATAGCATTTTGGAAAAGCACGAAACACTATCTTTCCTCCTCTCCCTTTTCTCTGTTTTTCCTCTCCTTTGCTTTGCTCCCCTCCCTTCCTGTGGTTTCCCTTCATTCACAGTTCCTGCTGTTTGCTGCAGACCAGCCTTCACATTATTATTGAACATTATTAAACAGTATTACTAAAACCCAGCCAGCCCCTACAGACACGCCCACCATCTGTCTGTCTGTCTGTCTGTCTGTCTGTCTGTCTGTCTGTCTGTCTGTCTGTCTGTCTGTCTGTCTGTCTGTCTGTCTGTCTGTGTTTGGCCGAGACGTTGCTTTTCCAGACAGACAAGATCAGTGGATGTTCTGTGTGGTCTGTCAGCTGATGCTGATTAGCTGACCTGAGAGGGGGTCACTGCTGTGGTTCCCAAACTCATGTTCTGTGTCGTGATCCTGTTGAGTTTAGATCCTGTTCAGATCCTGTTTAGACCCTGTTCAGACCCTGTTTAGATCCTGTTTAGATCCTGTTTAGATCCTGTTTAGATCCTGTTCAGACCCTGTTGAGTTGAACTGAGCTGCACTGAGAACTGCTCATCAACCTGGTTTGTGTGTATGTTAACATGTTTGTGTTAACATACATGTGTGTGTGTGTGTGTGTGTGTGTGTGTGTGTGTGTGTGTGTGTGTGTGTGTGTTACTTCAGAGGGAATCA
>NC_079221.1:58174344-58183454 GCF_029633865.1 Lampris incognitus
AGAGAGAGAGAGAGAGAGAGAGAGAGAGAGAGAGAGAGAGGGACAGACAGAGAGAGAGAGAGAGGGACAGAGAGAGAGAGAGAGAGAGAGAGGGACAGAGAGAGAGAGAGAGTGAGAGAGAGAGAGAGAGAGAGAGAGAGAGAGAGAGAGAGGGACAGAGAGAGAGAGAGAGGGACAGACAGAGAGAGAGGGACAGACAGAGAGAGAGAGAGGGACAGACAGACAGAGAGAGAGAGAGGGACAGAGAGAGAGAGAGAGAGAGAGAGAGAGAGAGAGAGAGAGAGAGAGAGAGAGAGAGAGAGAGAGAGAGAGAGAGACAGACAGAGAGAGAGAGAGAGGGACAGAGAGAGCGAGAGAGGGACAGACAGAGAGAGAGAGAGGGACAGAGAGAGAGAGAGGGACAGACAGACAGAGAGAGAGAGGGACAGACAGACAGATAGAGAGAGGGACAGACACAGAGAGAGAGGGACAGAGAGGGACAGAGAGGGAGAGAGAGGGACAGAGAGAGAGAGAGAGAGAGGGACAGACAGACAGAGAGAGAGAGGGACAGACAGATAGATCTATCACAATAAGCTCTGTATGTACTGGTTTGGATATTATCTATCATTGTACTACAGCATCCCCGCGACCCTGACAGCAGGAAAGGCGGTTTGGGTAATGGTTGGATGGATGTACTACAGTATGTAGTTTTACTGATCCTTGCAGTGTGTAGTGTTCAGGGAGGGGACAGGCAACAAATTACGCAGGTCATGACCTGCTGTTCACTCCTCAGGACCTCATTTTGTTTTGTCACTATATCCTGAACTGTACCCTGAACAATATTCTGAACTATACCCTGAACTATATCCTGAACTATACCCTGGACTATACCCTGAACTATATCCTGAACTATACCCTGAGCTATATCCTGAACTATACCCTGGACTATACCCTGAACTATACCCTGAACTATATCCTGAACTATACCATGAACTATATCCTGAACTATAAGCCGAACTATATCCTGAACTATACTCTGAACTATATCCAGAACTATACCCATAGCCATACCGTTAACTATATCCTGAACTATATCCTGAACTATACTCTGAACTATATCCTGAACTATATCCTGAACTATACCCTGAACTATACTCTGAACTATACCCTAAACTATATCCTGAACTACACCCTGAACTATACCCAGAGCTATACCCTTAACTATATCCTGAACTATACCCTGAACTATGCCCAGAGCTATATCCTGAACTATACCCTGAACTATATCCTGAACTATACCCTGAACTATACCCTGAACTATACCCAGAGCTATACCCTTAACTATATCCTCAACTATATCCTCAACTATACCCTGGACTATACCCAGAGCTATACCCTCAACTATTCCTGAACTATACCCTGCACTATATCCTGAACTATACCCTGAACTATACCCAGAGCGATATCTTGAACTATACCCTGAACTATACCCTTTACTTTATCCTGAACTATACCCTAAACTATGCCCAGAACTATATCCTGGACTATACCCTGAACTTTATCCTGAACTATATCCCGAACTATACCCTGAACTATATCCTGAACTATACCCTGAAATATGCCCTGAACTATATCTTTAACTATACCCTGACCTATATCCTGAACTACAACCTGAACTATACCCTGAACTATACCCAGAGCTATACCCTTAACTATATCCTGAACTATACCCTGAACTATATCCTGAACTATACCCAGAGCTGTACCCTTAACTATACCCTGAACTACACCCTGAACTATACCCTGAACTATACCCTGAACTATACCCTGAACTACACCCTGAACTATATCCTGAACTACACCCTGAACTATACCCTGAACTATATCCTGAACTATATCCTGAATTACACCCTGAACTATACCCTGAACTATGTCCGAACTACACCTTGAACTACATCCTGAACTATACCCTGAACTATATCCTGAACTATGGCCTGAACTATACCCTGAACTCAAGGCTTAACGTTTTCGGTTTTTACAGATTTTCACCGAAAAATACCCAGATTTTCACCCGGGTTTTATGTTTCCACGGATCCAAAAGTAGTTCCTGTTCATATGAGGTTATGTAACAGTGTCCTCTTGTGGCGAAATTCGGCATGCTGGATGACTTTGAAAAATAGAAACCGAAAACGCTGAGCCTTGCCTAAACTATATCCTGAACTATACCCTGAACTATATCCTGAACTATACCCTGAACTATACCCTGAACTACACCCTGAACTATATCCTGAACTATACCCTGAACTATATCCTGAACTATACCCTGAACTATACCGTGAACTACACATTCAAATCAAATCAATTTTATTTGTATAGCCCAATATCACAAATTACAAATGTGCCTCAGTGGGCTTAACAGCAACACAACATCCTGTCCTTAGACCCTCTCATCGGATGAGGATCAACTCCCCTAAAAAAAAACCCTTTAACAGGGAGAAAAAATAGGAAGAACCTCAGGGAGAGCAGCAGAGGAGGATCTCTCTCCCAAGATGGACAGCGTGCAATGGATGTTGTGTTCACGCAATTTACATAATTCAGCATTTAAAGAGGTTAACAGAATTATAATGGACATAAAATGTATGAAGAACATGATGCACAGGATGCCAAGCAGTGTCCACATGCCAACAGAACAGTCCAGGACCCAAGCCATGCGACCAGCATCATCATGTAATAAAAGAAAAACTTATGTGAGGACAGGAAGGGCAGGCAGCATCCAAATGGCGACCACCATCACCATGGAGACCTGGAGGAGAACCGACTGCACGTGAACACAAGAGAGACTCACATGACACCATTCAAACACAGAAAAAGAGAAAGGAGAAGACATCATTCAGAGAGACAGAAAAGACATGTTAGAAAAGAGAACAGTTTGCAATAGTCATTAGCCATTATCAACTAAGTCATCAATTCGGCATAATCTATACTCTGTAATCTATACTCGATAATCTTGTCGGCAGAACAGTGGTTGGTAAATTAATTGAGACAGAAAACCAACCTGCCATCCAGTACAGGTTGTGAAGCACTCAACTTAAAGGCAACTAATTGTAAACTAAGGCAAAAAGATGAGTTTTAAGTTTGGATTTAAAGGACTCAACAGACTCTGATTGTCTGATGGCAGCAGGCAGGTTATTCCACAACAATGGAGCCCGATAGGAAAAGGCCCTGCTGCCACCAGCTGACTTCTTTTTAACTTTGGGTCGACACACAGGAGCCCTGTATTTTGAGAACGAAGAGCTGGAGATGGCATGTAAGGTTTAAGGAGATCAGACAGGTAGGATGGAGCAAGCCCATTTAGGATTTTATAAGTTAGTCAGCAGAAGCACCTTGTATTCTGATCTAACATGGATAGGAAGCCAATGAAGGGAGGCAAGAATTGGTGTAATATGGTCCATCTGCAGACCTTCATGGTCGAGGGGGGACATACCAAGTCAATACATCACAAATGTATAAAGGAGCGATACCGGTTAAAGCCTTAAAAGTGAGGAGTAAAATTTTAAAATCGACTCGTAATATAACAGGGAGCCAGTGTAGGGAGGCAAGCACAGGAGTGATATGGTCATGCCTCCTTGTTCCTGTAATGAGCCAAGCAGCGGCATTTTGTACCAACAGCAGGCGGTGGAGTGAGCCCTTGCTGATACCAGAATACAGTGCATTACAGTGGTCAAGTCGAGAAAAGATGAAAGCTTGTCCAACTTTTTGCAAATCGGCAATTGATAAAAATGACCTAATTTTGGAAATTAGCTTGAGTTGGAAAAAGCGTGACTGAACCACATGAGAGTCTCCTGTTTATGCTCACTGGGGTATTTTTCCAGATGGAGGGTGGATGACTGCTTTCTCTGTGGACGTATTGCAGTATGTTGTTGGGCTTCATGTATGGCCTGTATGGGCCATTTCTAGGGTCTCATGAGGTGTCGAGGAAGTCAATGTGGTTTTTGTTAGCCTCAGTGTAAATGTTTAGTCCATTGCTTGTGAATATACTACACATTTTCTTTTTTATTCTCGCGACTTCTCCTGCCGGTTTGTTGCAGGCTGCCAGCCCGTCGTCTCTATATAGCCCCGCGTTGATGTCCAGGACCTGTAGCTGAGAAAACAAGTACAAGCCCACTCGCTCAAGTCTCTGCCCCTTCAAAGTTGACCATGGTCACGTCCAATTTGCTGCTACCTTGCTTTTGCAAGTACAATCCACCACCAACTAGCGACAGTCAGCAGAAAAGAAAAGAAAAAAGCTGCAGCAGAAGGTGGAGCACCACCCGGTATAATCCTCCTACAGCGACACCGTGTGGCCTCTGATATTGGAAAACTATTTGTCAAGCTTTTGGATGAGTGCTTTACCCCACACCATCCATTGAGGAAAATGTTCAACAGAAACACAGTCAAAATGAGCTACAGCTGCATGCCAGATGTTCAGCAGGTTATTTCCTCCCACCACACAAGCATCATGACCAAGGCACACACCCCCTCACCACAACCCAACACCTCCAACTGCAACTGCCGTGTTCAGGCCTCATGTCCTCTTGAAGGAAAATGCCAGACAGAGGGAATCATCTACCGGGCATCGGTGTTTAGTCAACTGCAGTGTGGAAACCCACGTGGACTAAGAGAGGACCCTTTTAAAATGAGGTTTAATGCCCATATGAGTAGCTTCAGACCTGAACATGCAAGAAATGCAGCGGCCTTAAGCCGCCACATGTGGTCATTGGTAGACAGGAATATCAGTTACTCTGTCTCATGGAAAACCCTTACAAAGACCAGTGCATATTCAGTTAGAGGTAAAAGATGTGACCTGTGCTTGGCAGAGAAGTATTTTATTATTTGCAGACCTGATATGTCCACCTGAATAGTAGAAACTAATTGGCCACCAGCTGTAGACACCCCGAAAAACATGTCTCCTTTGTAACTACAAGTAAAATGTCTTTATTACCCCCCCCCCATTAGATGATACACATAGGACATTTATTAGGTGTTGTATTTGTATATTTTAACTGCCTGCCCATCCAACTGTTCCCCAACACCACCCCACTATATGATTTACATACATTACCCCATGTGATGTTACCTTGTTATATTCTAAATGTAGACTATTTCAACAGTGACCTGGTCCTTTAAATGCTTTTTCAAACCAAGCCCCAGTCCCTTACCCCATTGTTGTAATGTTTTCTACTCCACCATTGGTTGCTATGCATCGTAACTACCTACCCCCTTGGTTGTTATAGTTTAAATGTTTCCTCCTCTCATTGGTTGCTATCCAGTGAAATTAGGGGTGTGACGCAGGGCAACGTAAACGGTGTGTTTTCTTTGTTGAATCACATTAGCAGCTGATGAGTGTGCCACGCACCAAACAAGCTTGTACTGCTATGTATTAAAACTTTTCTCCTACATATATATATATATATGTGTGTGTGTGTGTGTATATATATATATATATGTGTGTGTGTGTGTATATATATATATATATGTGTGTGTGTGTGTGTATATATATATATATATATGTGTGTGTGTGTGTGTGTGTATATATATATATATGTGTGTGTGTGTGTGTGTATATATATACATATATGTATGTATGTATGTATGTATGTATGTGTGTGTGTGTGTGTGTGTGTGTGTGTTCGTCTCTCTAACTCTGCATGGGTGAGTAGCGTGTTAACCTGTGTTGACCTTTACCCTTGCCTGTGTATCACTGTTTCACACCGTCACTGCGCTCTGCCTTTAAACTTCCTGTCATTCCTCTTCCATTTGTCTTCTTCCTTCTCTATGTAACATTTTATGTCTCTCGCTGTCTCTTCTGTATCGTGCATCATGGTCCAGTCCTCTGGTGAGCAGCTCTGACAGTAGTAGTCTTCCTGTCTCTTCTGTATCATGCATCGTGGTCCAGTCCTCTGGTGAGCAGCTCTGACAGTAGTAGTCTTCCTGTATCTTCTGTATCATGCATCGTGGTCCAGTCCTCTGGTGAGCAGCTCTGAGAGTAGTAGTCTTCCTGTATCTTCTGTATCATGCATCGTGGTCCAGTCCTCTGGTGAGCAGCTCTGACAGTAGTAGTCTTCCTGTATCTTCTGCATCATGCATCATGGTCCAGTCCTCTGGTAAGCAGCTCTGACAGTAGTAGTCTTCCTGTCTCTTCTGCATCATGCATCGTGGTCCAGTCCTCTGGTGAGCAGCCCTGACAGTAGTAGTCTTCCTGTATCTTCTGTATCATGCATCATGGTCCAGTCCTCTGGTAAGCAGCTCTGACAGTAGTAGTCTTCCTGTCTCTTCTGTATCATGCATCATGGTCCAGTCCTCTGGTGAGCAGCTCTGACAGTAGTAGTCTTCCTGTCTCTTCTGCATCATGCATCGTGGTCCAGTCCTCTGGTGAGCAGCTCTGACAGTAGTAGTCTTCCTGTCTCTTCTGTATCATGCATCGTGGTCCAGTCCTCTGGTGAGCAGCTCTGACAGTAGTAGTCTTCCTGTCTCTTCTGTATCATGCATCGTGGTCCAGTCCTCTGGTGAGCAGCTCTGACAGTAGTAGTCTTCCTGTCTCTTCTGTATCATGCATCGTGGTCCAGTCCTCTGGTGAGCAGCCCTGACAGTAGTAGTCTTCCTGTCTCTTCTGTATCATGCATCGTGGTCCAGTCCTCTGGTGAGCAGCTCTGAGAGTAGTAGTCTTCCTGTCTCTTCTGCATCATGCATCATGGTCCAGTCCTCTGGTGAGCAGCTCTGACAGTAGTAGTCTTCCTGTCTCTTCTGTATCATGCATCATGGTCCAGTCCTCTGGTGAGCAGCTCTGAGAGTAGTTGTCTTCCTGTCTCTTCTGTATCATGCATCATGGTCCAGTCCTCTGGTGAGCAGCTCTGAGAGTAGTACTCTTCCTGTCTCTTCTGCATCATGCATCGTGTCCAGTCCTCTGGTGAGCAGCTCTGACAGTAGTAGTCTTCCTGTATCTTCTGTATCATGGTTCAATCTTCTGGTGAGCAGCTCTGACAGTAGTAGTGTTCCTGTCTCTTCTGTATCATGCATCATGGTCCAGTCCTCTGGTGAGCAGCTCTGACAGTAGTAGTCTTCCTGTCTCTTCTGCATCATGCATCATGGTCCAGTCCTCTGGTGAGCAGCTCTGAGAGTAGTAGTCTTCCTGTATCTTCTGTATCATGGTTCAATCTTCTGGTGAGCAGCTCTGACAGTAGTAGTCTTCCTGTCTCTTCTGTATCATGCATCATGGTCCAGTCCTCTGGTGAGCAGCTCTGACAGTAGTAGTCTTCCTGTCTCTTCTGCATCATGCATCATGGTCCAGTCCTCTGGTGAGCAGCTCTGACAGTAGTAGTCTTCCTGTCTCTTCTGCATCATGCATCATGGTCCAGTCCTCTGGTGAGCAGCTCTGACAGTAGTAGTCTTCCTGTATCTTCTGCATCATGCATCATGGTCCAGTCCTCTGGTGAGCAGCTCTGACAGTAGTAGTCTTCCTGTATCTTCTGTATCATGCATCATGGTCCAGTCCTCTGGTGAGCAGCTCTGACAGTAGTAGTCTTCCTGTATCTTCTGCATCATGCATCATGGTCCAGTCCTCTGGTGAGCAGCTCTGACAGTAGTAGTCTTCCTGTATCTTCTGTATCATGCATCATGGTCCAGTCCTCTGGTGAGCAGCTCTGACAGTAGTAGTCTTCCTGTATCTTCTGCATCATGCATCATGGTCCAGTCCTCTGGTGAGCAGCTCTGACAGTAGTAGTGTTCCTGTCTCTTCTGTATCATGCATCATGGTCCAGTCCTCTGGTGAGCAGCTCTGACAGTAGTAGTCTTCCTGTCTCTTCTGTATCATGCATCATGGTCCAGTCCTCTGGTGAGCAGCTCTGACAGTAGTAGTCTTCCTGTATCTTCTGCATCATGCATCATGTCCAGTCCTCTGGTGAGCAGCTCTGACAGTAGTAGTGTTCCTGTCTCTTCTGTATCATGCATCATGGTCCAGTCCTCTGGTGAGCAGCTCTGACAGTAGTAGTCTTCCTGTCTCTTCTGTATCATGCATCATGGTCCAGTCTTCTGGTGAGCAGCTCTGACAGTAGTAGTCTTCCTGTATCTTCTGCATCATGCGTCATGGTCCAGTCCTCTGGTGAGCAGCTCTGACAGTAGTAGTCTTCCTGTCTCTTCTGTATCATGCATCATGGTCCAGTCTCTGGTGAGCAGCTCTGACAGTAGTAGTCTTCCTGTATCTTCTGCATCATGCATCATGGTCCAGTCCTCTGGTGAGCAGCTCTGACAGTAGTAGTCTTCCTGTATCTTCTGTATCATGCATCATGGTCCAGTCCTCTGGTGAGCAGCTCTGACAGTAGTAGTCTTCCTGTATCTTCTGCATCATGCATCATGGTCCAGTCCTCTGGTGAGCAGCTCTGACAGTAGTAGTGTTCCTGTCTCTTCTGTATCATGCATCATGGTCCAGTCCTCTGGTGAGCAGCTCTGACAGTAGTAGTCTTCCTGTATCTTCTGCATCATGCATCATGGTCCAGTCCTCTGGTGAGCAGCTCTGACAGTAGTAGTGTTCCTGTCTCTTCTGTATCATGCATCATGGTCCAGTCCTCTGGTGAGCAGCTCTGACAGTAGTAGTCTTCCTGTCTCTTCTGTATCATGCATCATGGTCCAGTCCTCTGGTGAGCAGCTCTGACAGTAGTAGTCTTCCTGTATCTTCTGCATCATGCGTCATGGTCCAAGTCCTCTGGTGAGCAGCTCTGACAGTAGTAGTCTTCCTGTCTCTTCTGTATCATGCATCATGGTCCAGTCCTCTGGTGAGCAGCCCTGACAGTAGTGAGTCTTCCTGTCTCTTCTGTATCATGCATCATGGTCCAGTCCTCTGGTGAGCAAGCTCTGAGAGTAGTAGTCTTCCTGTATCTTCTGTATCATGCATCATGGTCCAGTCCTCTGGTGAGCAGTAGTAGTCTTCACGTCCTTACCTTTTCTGCTGTGGTCATGATGTTGGGAGTGCTGTGACCGAGTTGTTACCATGGAAACGGTGGAGTTACTCTGTGTCAGCCAGATGATCTCTGTTTAGTTTAGAGAGTAGGTCAAGGTAGATCTCACACATACACACACACACCCACCCTTCTAAATGT
>NC_079221.1:58183654-58241041 GCF_029633865.1 Lampris incognitus
AGTCCTGGTCTGTAGATGGTGTAGACTGTGGAGTCCTGGCCTGTATATAGTGTAGACTGTGGAGTCCTGGCCTGTAGATGGTGTAGACTGTGGAGTCCTGGCCTGTATATAGTGTAGACTGTGGAGTCCTGGTCTGTAGATGGTGTAGACTGTGGAGTCCTGGCCTGTATATAGTGTAGACTGTGGAGTCCTGGCCTGTAGATGGTGTAGACCGTGGAGTCCTGGCCTGTAGATGGTGTAGACTGTGGAATCCTGGCCTGTAGATGGTTCAGACTGTGGAGTCCTGGTCTGTAGATGGTGTAGACTGTGGAGTCCTGGTCTGATGTGTTAGCTCTCCTGTGTTGTGTCATCCTCTTGGCCAGCGTCTGTTTGGTTTCCCCGATGTACAAGTCACGACAATCCTCCTGGTACGTAACAGCTGCACTGCATTGCTCTGTTTGTGCCGGGGGACCTGATCCTTGGTGTGGACCAACTTCTGGTGCAGTGTGTTTTGGGGTTTGCAAGCAACTGAGATGCGGTCTTTGGAAAATACCCGTCTCAACTTTTCCAGCACTCCCACCACATACGGGATCACCACTGGTTTACACTTAGACAGCTGTTGTCCTTCCCCTGTCTTCGATCGGCTGGTGCACTGTTTGGGGTCTTCCTGGCTTTGACAAATGCCCAGGTAAGTTAACCACACGAAACCGTCATTGGAATCACCAGTATTGTCATCGAGATGGTGCTGCAGATGGTAGCCTCGGTTCTGCTCTCTCTTGTACTTTTCCCAGTGCTGTTTATTTGTTTAGTTTCCAGCGCCCCCTCACTGATCACATTCAGCAGGGAAGAACGTTTTAAGTCTCCAACTGTCCACTGGGCAAACTGAATAGACCTTTTTACCGACTTTAACTGAACGTTTTAACGAAAGTCTTGTCGAGGTCTTGGCTCTGTGTGGGCTCACATAGACGCTGACGGGGTAAGCAAACCGGCACACTCATTAAACCGCAACAGCGGGGATTCCGAATCACACTCCCATCAATCCACCTGGCGAATGTCTGGCCAACAAGATGGATGAACTCCTCCTACTCATAAACAGAAAAAACTCAGAACTTTCCAGATCTGCCGCCCTGTGTCTCGCTGAAACCTGGCCTAGAGAGTATATACCAGACAGTACACTTCATCTGACGCAGTTCCAACTCCTCTGAGCGGACTGCAAAACGGAGCTATCAGGGGGAGAAAAAAAACAGAGTGGCGGCATATGATTCTACATAAACGAAGGTTGGTGTGCAGATGTCACAGGGTTGAAGAAGTCATGCAGCCCTCAGCTAGACACCTTTTCCATTGACTGTAAACCATTCTGGTTTTTCCCCCCTTTTTCTCCCCAATTGTATGCAGCCAATTACTCCTATCTTCGAGCCATCCCGGTCGCTGCTCTGCCCCCTCTGCTGATCCAGGGAGGGCTGCAGACTACTACATGTCTCCTCCGCTGAGTCACCAGCCGCTTCTTTGGTTGGTTGGTTGGTGGGCAGGTCAGTTGGTTGTTTTTTGTTGGTTGGTAGGTTTGTTAGTTACTTAGTTTGCTGTTTGGTTGGTTGGCTGGCAGGTTACTTGGTTAGTTGTTTTTTTGTTGGTTGGTAGGTTTGTTAGTTACTTAGTTTGCTGTTTGGTTGGTTGATTGGTTGGTTGGTCGGTCGGTTGGCTGGCAGGTTGGTCGGTTGGTCGATTGGTTGGCTGGTTGGTCGGTCGGTTGGCTGGTTGGTCGGTCGGTTGGCTGGCTGGCAGATTGATTGGTTGGTTGGTCAGTTTGTTAGTTATTTAGTTTGCTGTTTGGTTGGTCAGTTGTTTGGCTGGCAGGTTAGTTGTTTGGTTGGTTGGTTGGTTGGTTGTTTTGTTGGTTGGTTGGTAGGTTTGTTAGTTAAGTAGTTTGCTGTTTGGTTGGTTGGTTGTTTGGCAGGTTAGTTGGTTGGTTGTTTTGTTGGTTAGTTACCTAGTTTGCTGTTCGGTTGGTTGGTTGGTTGGCAGGTTAGTTGGTTGGTAGGTTTGTTAGTTATTTAGTTTGCTGTTTGGTTGGTTGGTTGTTTGGTTGGTTGGTGGGCAGGTTAGTTGGTTGTTTGTTTTGTTGGTTGGTTGGTAGGTTTGTTAGTTACTTAGTTTGCTGGCTGGCTGGCTGGCTGGCTGGCAGATTGGTTGGTTAGTTGGTAGGTTTGTTAGTTATTTAGTTGTTGGTTGGTTGGTAGGTTTTGTTGGTTGGTTGGTAGGTTTGTTAGTTATTTAGTTTGCTGGCTGGCTGGCAGATTGGTTGTGTTGTTGGTTGGTTGGCAGGTTGTTGGTTGGTAGGTTTGTTAGTTACTTAGTTTGCTGTTTGGCTGGCTGGCTGGCAGGTTGGTTGGTTGGTTGGTGGGTTTGTTAGTTACTTAGTTTGCTGTTTGGCTGGCTGGCTGGCAGATTGGTTGGTTGGTTGGTAGGTTTGTTAGTTATTTAGTTGCTGGTTGGTTGGTTGGTTGGTTGGTTGGCAGGTTGGTTGGCTGGCTGGCTGGCAGGTTGGTTGGTTGGTTGGTAGGTTTGTTAGTTATTTAGTTGCTGGTTGGTTGGTTGGTTGGTTGGCAGGTTGGCTGGCTGGCTGGCTGGCAGGTTGGTTGGTAGGTTTGTTAGTTATTTAGTTTCCTGTTTGGCTGGCTGGCAGGTTGGTTGGTTGGTTGGTTGGTTGGTTGGTTGGTTGGTTGGTTGGTTGGCAGGTTGGTAGGTTTGTTAGTTCTTTAGTTTGCTGTTTGGCTGGCTGGCAGGTTGGTTGGTAGGTTGGTTGGTTGGTAGGTTTGTTAGTTCTTTAGTTTGTTGTTTGGCTGGCTGGCAGGTTGGTTGGTTGGTTGGTTGGTTGGTAGGTTTGTTAGTTCTTTAGTTTGCTGTTTGGCTGGCTGGCTGGCAGGTTGGTTGGTTGGTAGGTTTGTTAGTTATTCAGTTGCTGGTTGGTTGGTTGGTTGGCAGGTTTGTTAGTTCTTTAGTTTGCTGTTTGGCTGGCTGGCAGGTTGGTTGGTTGGTTGGTTGGTTGGTTGGTAGGTTTGTTAGTTATTCAGTTGCTGGTTGGTTGGTTGGTTGGCAGGTTGGTTGGTAGGTTTGTTAGTTCTTTAGTTTGCTGTTTGGCTGGCTGGCAGGTTGGTTGGTTGGTTGGTAGGTTTGTTAGTTATTTAGTTAGTTTGCTGTTTGGCTGGCTGGCTGGCAGGTTGGTTGGTTGGTTGGTAGGTTTGTTAGTTCTTTAGTTTGCTGTTTGGCTGGCTGGCAGGTTGGTTGGTTGGTTGGTTGGTTGGTTGGCAGGTTTGTTAGTTATTCAGTTGCTGGTTGGTTGAGTTGGTTGGCAGGTTGGTTGGTAGGTTTGTTAGTTCTTTAGTTTGCTGTTTGGCTGGCTGGCTGGCAGGTTGGTTGGTTGGTAGGTTTGTTAGTTATTCAGTTGCTGGTTGGTTGGTTGGTAGGCAGGTTGGTTGGTAGGTTTGTTAGTTCTTTAGTTTGCTGTTTGGCTGGCTGGCAGGTTGGTTGGTTGGTTGGTAGGTTTGTTAGTTATTTAGTTAGTTTGCTGTTTGGTTGGTTGGTTGGCTGGTAGGTTGGTAGGATGCAGGGCAGGTAGAAATGTGTGTGAGTGTTCATAATTGTGGCTTAAACCCGTGGCTTCCTGTAACACTGACAGGGCAGGAGAGAAAGATGGAGGGTGAAATTAGATGTTGGGCAACAGAATGGCAGAATAACAGTGTCTAATCTCATCATCAATCACAGACAGGCACACACACACACACACACACACACACACACACACACACACACACACACACACACACACACACACACATATACAAACCCCAATTCCAATGAAGTTGGGACGTTGTGTAAAACGTGAATAAAAACAGAATACAATGATTTGTAAATTCTTTTCCACCTATATTCAACTGAATACACTACAAAGACAAGATATTTGATGTTCAAACTGATCAACTTTATTGTTTTTTGCAAATATTCACTCATTTTGAATGTGATGCCTGCAACACGTTCCAAAGAAGCTGGGACAGGGGCAACAAAAGACTGGGAAAGTTGAGGAATGCTCAAAAAACACCTGTCTGGAACATTCCACAGGTGAACAGGTTAACTGGAAACAGGTGAGTGTCATGACGGGGTATAAAAGGAGCATCCCCGAAAGGCTCAGTCGTTCACAAGCAAGGATGGGGCGAGGGTCACCACTTTGTGAACAACTGCGTGAGCAAACAGTCCAACAGTTTAAAAACAACGTTTCTCAACGTACAACTGCAAGGAATTTAGGGATTTCATCATCTCCAGTCCATAATATCATCACAAGATTCAGAGAATCCGGAGAAATCTCTGCACGTAAGCGGCAAGGCCCAAAACCAACATTGAATGCCCGTGACCTTCGACCCCTCAGGCGGCACTGCATTAAAAACCGACATCATTGTGTAAAGGATATGACCACGTGGGCTCAGGAACACTTGGGAAAACCATCGCCAGTTAACACAGTTGGTCGCTACGTCTACAAGTGCAAGTTAAAACTCTACCGTGCAAAGCCAAAGCCAGATATCAACACCACCCAGAAACACCGCCCGCCGGCTTCTCTGGGCCGAGCTCATCTGAGATGGACTGACGCAAAGTGGACAAGTGTGCTGTGGTCTGACGAGTCCACATTTCACATTGTTTTTGGAAATCATGGACGTGGTGTCCTCCGGGCTAAAGAGGAAAAGGACCATCCAGATTGTTATCAGCCCAGAGTCCAAAAGCCAGCATCTGTGATGGTATGGGGGGGTGTTAGTGCCCATGGCATCATGGGTAACTTGCACATCTGGGAAGGCACCATTCATGCTGAAAGGTACATACAGGTTTTGCAGCAACATGTGCTGCCATCCAAGCGACGTCTTTTCCAGGGACGTCCCTGCTTATTTCAGCAAGACAATGCCAAGCCACATTCTGCACGTGTTACACCAGCGGGGCTTCGTAGTAAAAGAGTGCAGGTACTGGACTGGCCTGCCTGCAGTCCAGACCTGTCCCCCAATGAACATGTGTGGCGCATTATGAAGCGCAAAATATGACAACGGAGACCCCGGACTGTTGAGCAACTGAAGTCGTACATCAAGCAAGAATGGGAAAGAATTCCACCTACAAAGCTTCAACAAGTAGTGTCCTCAGTTCCCAGACGCTTATTGGGTGTTGTTAAAAGGAAAGGTGGAGTAACACAGTGGTGAACATGCCCCTGTCCCAGCTTCTTTGGAACGTGTTGCAGGCATCAAATTCACAATGAGGGAATATTTGAAAAAAAAACAATAAAGTTTATCAGTTTGAACATTAAATATCTTGTCTTTGTAGTGGATTCAGCTGAATATAGGTGGAAAAGGATTTGCTAATCGTTGTATTCTGTTTTTATTCACGTTTTACACAACGTCCCAACTTCATTGGAATTGGGGTTTGTATATTACAATGAATAAATTGTCAATAACCCTATTTATCAGTATCTTCAAGGTCTTGTGGTAGTCCCGTGACGTTGTCCTAACTTTCCTTCCACTTCCTGGATTACGACACAGACATCTTCCTAAACAGTCTTTTGCTGGAATCATGTTGGTGGGAATGCCTCTCACAGAATCCCAGAATTCCCATGTTCAACACAGTGTGTTGGGCCCGTCACGTTAAACACCAAGCTCATGAGCAGATATAGCAAAGCAAGAGAGACAAGATGGAGATGGTGTGGACATGTGTGGAGGAGAGATGCTGGGTATACTGGGAGAAGGATGCTGAATATGGAGCTGCCAGGGAAGAGGAGAAGAGGAAGGCCAAAGAGGAGGTTTATGGAGGTGGTGAGGGAGGACATGCAGGTGGCTGGTGTGACAGAGGAAGATGCAGAAGACAGGAAGAGATGGAGACGGATGATCCGATGTGGCGAAAGTGGTAGTAGTAGTAGTAGTAGTAGTAGTAGTAGTAGTAGTAGCAGTGGTAGTAACGAGCAGATACAGCTGTACTGGATACATGTGAAGATGGCGAATTCGCCTGTTGCGTCATTCTGTAGTGTGCAGCAGCTAATGTAATAACGATGATGAAAAGCAACAGCGTTTTGTACATCCATCATCCATCCCTCCCTCCATCCATCATCCATTCCTTCATCCATCCATCCATCATCCCTCCATCCATCATCCATTCCTTCATCCATCCATCCATCAATCCCTCCATCCATCCATCATCCAAACCGCTGGTCCTGCTCTCAGGGTGGCGGGGATGCTGCAGCCTATCCCAGCAGTCATTGGGCGGCAGGCGGGGGGACACCCTGGACAGGCCGCCAGGCCATCACAGGGCCCACACACACACACACACACACACAACATCTACACACACACACACACACACACACACATTCACACCTCGGGACAATTTAGTACGGCTGATTCACCTGACCTACATGTCTCTGGACTGTGGGAGGAAACTGGAGCCCCTGCAGGACACCCATGCAGACACGGGGAGAACATGCAAACTCCACACAGAGGACGACCTGGGACGACCCCCCAAGGTTAGACTACCCCGGGGCTCGAACCCAGGACCTTCTTGCTGTGAGGCGACATTTTGTACAAATACCCCCGAGAAAGTAGTTGATTGTCTGAGCCATGCCACAGCAGCAGGCTCGGTGTAAGGCTACCGACACTACTGTATGTAGGTAATCGTGCTGCAACACAGCTGACAAGCTGCTCGCCCGCGGAGGATTTGCTCTCCGTGCGTTACCCACCTCCTGACTGACAGCTGTTCTCTGTCAGCAGATAGATTTATTTTGTCCCTACGGCTGAGACTGATGACCGGGAATCCACCGGAGACCGAACCTGAAACCTCACAACACATTACACCACATCAGACAACAAAATGGCCATTATACTCTGGGTGCTGTGGCAAGGTTTGAGCTAACGTAACTCTTAACACACGTCCTCACAGACTAATCCCAGTGACACATTAGTTTCTAAAAATAGAGGCTGATCTCCTTTTAACACGTTAATGGATTACATTCTGAAATGAAGAGGACATACATTCAGGGTGCAGGCAACGCACATGGCAGTAAAAGGGTTTCTGGTTCTGCATAAAGGCATAACACTTTCTGGGAATGTGACGTGGTATTACTGCCCTCTCACTGAGAGGAAAGCGCCACAGCTGCTACCACCAGTCTTCTATTTCTGTAGACTTGGCACCCCCTTGTGGACCAAAACAGAAGTGTTTGACAAAAGAATCAAATCAAATCAAATCAATTTTATTTGTATAGCCCAATATCACAAATTACAAATGTGCCTCAGTGGGCTTAACAGCAACACAACATCCTGTCCTTAGACCCTCTCATCGGATAAGGAACAACTCCCTAAAAACCCCTTTAACAGGGAGAAAAAATAGGAAGAAACCTCAGGGAGAGCAGCAGAGGAGGGATCTCTCTCCCAAGACGGACAGCGTGCAATGGATGTTGTGTTCACGCAGTTTACATAATACAACATTGAAAGAGGATAACAGAATTATAATGGACATAACATTTATGAAGAGCATGATGCACAGGATGCCAAGCAGTGTCCACATGCCAACAGAACAGTCCAGGACCCAAGCCACTCGACCAGCATCATCATGTAATAAAAGAAAAACTTATGTGAGGACAGGAAGGGCAGGCAGCATCCAAATGGTGACCACCATCACCACGGAGACCTGGGAGGAGAACCGACTGCACGTGAACACAAGAGAGACTCACATGACACCATTCAAACACAGAAAAAGAGAAAGGAGAAGACATCATTCAGAGAGAGAGAAAAGACATGTTAGAAAAGAGAACAGTTTGCAATAGTCATTAGCCATTATCAATTAAGTCATCAACTAGTCATAATCTATACTCTGTAATCTATACTCTGTAATCTATACTCGATAATCTTGTCGGCAGAACAGTGGTTGGTAAATTCATTGAGACAGAAAACCAACCTGCCATCCAGTACAGGTTGTGAAGCACTCAACTTAAAGGCAACTAATTGTAAGCTAAGGCAAATAGATGAGTTTTAAGTTTGGATTTAAAGGACTCAACAGACTCTGATGGTCTGATGGCAGCAGGCAGGTTATTCCACAAGAACGGGGCCTGATAGGAAAAGGCCCTGCTGCCACCAGCTGACTTCTTTTTAACTTTGGGTACACACAGGAGCCCTGTATTTTGAGAACGAAGAGCTGGAGATGGCATGTAAGGTTTAAGGAGATCAGACAGGTAGGATGGGGCAAGCCCATTTAGGATTTTATAAGTCAGCAGAAGCATCTTGTATTCTGATCTAACATGGATAGGAAGCCAATGAAGGGAGGCAAGAATTGGTGTAATATGGTCAAATGTCCTAGTTTTAGTTAGGATTCTAGCAGCAGCATTCTGAACCATCTGAAGACTTTTAGTACTAGAATGTGGCAGACCCGAGAACAGAACATTAGAGTAATCAAGTCTGGATGAAACAAATGCATGTATTAAAGTCTCTGCGTCAGCCATGGAGAGAAAAGACCGAATTTTAGATATGTTACGTAAGTGAAAAAAGGCAGTCTTGTTGATTTCTTTAATGTGCTTATCAAAGGAAAGGCTGGGATCAAACGTAACACCAAGATTTTTGGCTGCCACACTTTGTGAAACCACAGAGTTGTCGAATGTTATCATTACTCGATCAAATAGGTGTCTGTGTCTAGCAGGGCCAATGACCGGCATCTCGGTTTTATCTGAATTCAAAAGCAGAAAGTTAAGTGACATCCAGTTTTTCACAGTAGCCAAGCAGGCCTCTAAGTTAGTGATTTGAGTATGATCATCAACCCTTATAGGCACATACAGCTGAGTATCATCAGCATAGCAATGGAAATTTATTCCATAACTGCGTATAATTTGGCCAAGAGGTGTAATGTAAAGAGAGAAAAGTAGAGGGCCAATAACTGAGCCCTGAGGCATGCCATATTTAACGTCAGAAAATGTTGATATAATGTTATTATAGCAGACACAATGTGTTCTTCCAGATAAGTAGGACTTAAGCCAAGAGAGAGCTAAGCCAGAGACACCAAAATTACAATTTAATCTAAAAGTATACAGTGATCAATGGTGCCAAAGGCTGCACTGAGGTGCAGTAGTAGAGGCACAGAAGTGGAATCAGAGTCGATCGCCAGTAGAAGATCATTTAACACTCTGGTCAGAGCAGTTTCAGTGGAGTGACAGGGCCTGAAAGCCGACTGAAAAGGTTCATATAGATGGTTTTCTTTTATATGGGTCAAAAGTTGTTGATACACAACTCTCTCTAGTACTTTAGAGAAGAATGGAAGATTAGAGACTGGTCGATAGTTATTAAGAGACCCTGGATCAAGGCGTGGTTTTTTAAGTAGAGGTTTAACCACAGCTGTCTTAAAACTGCTGGGAACAACGCCAGTAGTAAGAGATAAATTAACGATGCCTAGCATTGTAGTTCCAAGAAAAGGCCAGAGGTCTTTAAAAAGTTTTGCTGGTAAGGGATCAAGTAGGCAAGCAGTTGGTTTAGAAGCTGACACGAACTTAGTCAAGGTATCAAGAGAGATAGTCTCAAAAGCTGTAATAACTGGAACTGTCAGTGACTCATTGTGTAGATATGAATTTAGTAAGACAGGATCTGCAGGAGTAGATGGAGTTGAAGAACTAATATTGTTTAAGATCTCATCAACCTTATTGCAGAAAAAAATCTAGAAATTCATGGGCTGTGAATGGTGAGCAGCTAATAGACGGCTGCTTTTGAGTAAGTTTAGATACAGTGTCAGAGAAATCTGAGGTTATGTTTATTAATATTTATTAAGTGAGAGAGATATGATGTTTTTGCAGTAGATAAAGCACACTTGTATTTCAATAAACACTCGTGCCACGATAGGTAAAAAACGTCCAATTTTGATTTTCGCCATTTACGTTCGTCTCCTGCAGGTCTGATTAAGAGCACGTGTCTCATCATTAAACCAGGGTGTAGGCCTCTTTAGTCGCCTAGCTCTGGTAGTGAGAGGTGCAACTGAATCCAGGAGAGTAGAGAGGGCCACATTTAAGTCACTAGTGAAATTTTCAACAGAGTCATTTACCACAGTGAAAGGAGCCAAGACTTCAGGCAGCTGCTGGCCAAATGCAGCTACAGTGGAGGGACCAATACGGTGAGTGGCAATTACATCTGTGCTGACATTAACTGGACAGGCCAATAATGCTTCAAATTTGATGAGAAAATGATCTGACACAGCAGATGTGGTTGGTAAGACATTCAGATCAGAAACAGCTATTCCTTTAGATAAAACCAAAACAAGGGTGTTACCACTGCAATGAGTCGACTCTTGAACAAACTGAGTGAACCCAAAAGTATCAACTAGCGCCAGAAAGGCTTTACTTAGAGGATCAGCAGCCTTATTCAGATGAATATTGAAATCACCAAGAATTAGAATCTCATCAGAGTGAGTAACAAGGACTGAGACAAATTCTCCAAATTCTTCAAGAAATAACGAGTAACAGCCGGGAGGCCGGTAGAGTATCACAATTTGGACTGAGCCGAGTCTATTCATGGCTGAGGGAGATGGACCAAGAATAAGAGACTCAAAAGACTGGAATTTAGATTCAAGTCTAAAAGTCAGATTGAAAATAGATTTATATATTAAGGCAACACCCCCACCTTGTTTATTTGCCCGAGCTACATGGGCATAAGTATAGTCAGGTGGAGAAGCTTCATTTAAGAGAAGGAAAACATTTGGTTTCAGCCATGTTTCACATAACCCAGTCATATCAAAACTATGTTCAAGAATCAGATCATTTATTAGTAAGGCTTTGGTAGACAGTGATCTGATATTTATGAAACCAGATTTAAGCATCTTGTGGAAGTGATCAGTAGTAGGCAGAGCTTTAGAGCTACCAATAGGTGAAAGATTAATTAGAATTAGACACCTTGTTGACACCTTGTTGAGAGTTTTGGCCACCAACACTTTGGATGATATGTGGTCACATTCTTGATAACATTAGCTGTTGGGTTTTGTAGATTATTAGGTACTTTGTCGCACATCTCACCACTACCAGTGGTAGGAATAATTACTAGATTATTGTGATTCACACATTTAGGAGAGGAGAGCTTGGGAGCAATACAGCAGGGTAGGGAGACAGTCTCAATGTTATAGACCAAGCTATCAGGCTGATAATCTACACTATGAGAAATTCCCTGACTAATCATATCAATTAAACTACTTGACTCCACATCCGCACTAGATTTAAACCTAGCAGGCTCTTTAATCACCTGCAACCTGCTGAATGATAAGTCCCTAGTGTCAAACTAAACGTAAACAGCTATCTACACTCACTGGCCACTTTATTAGGTACACCTTGCTAGTACCGGGTTGGACCACCTTTTGCCTTCAGAACTGCCTTAATCCTTCGTGGCATAGATTCAACAAGGTACTGGAAACATTCCTCAGAGAGTTTGGTCCATATTGACATGATAGCATCACGCAGTTGCTGCAGATTTGTCAGCTGCACATCCATGATGCAAATCTCCCGGTCCACCACATCCCAAAGGTGCTCTATTGGATTGAGATCTGGTGACTGTGGAGGCCATTTGAGTACAGTGAACTCATTGTCATGTTCAAGAAACCAGTCTGAGATGATTCGAGCTTTATGACATGGCGCGTTATCCTGCTGGAAGTAGCCATCAGAAGATGGGAACACTGTGGTCATAAAGGGATGGACATGGTCAGCAACAGTACTCAGGTAGGCTGTGGCGTTGACACGATGCTCAATTGGTACTAAGGGGTCCAAAGTGTGCCAAGAAAATATCCCCCACACCATTACACCACCACCACCAGCCTGAACCGTTGATACAAGGCAGGATGGATCCATGCTTTCATGTTGTTGACGCCAGATTGTGACCCCACCATCTGAATGTCGCAGCAGAAATCGAGACTCATCAGACCAGGCAACGTTTTTCCAATCTTCTATTGTCCAATTTTGGTGAGCCTGTGCGAATTGTAGCCTCAGTTTCCTGTTCTTAGCTGACAGGGGTGGCACCCGGTGTGGTCTTCTGCTGCTGTAGCCCATCTGCCTCAAGGTTCGACGTGTTGTGCGTTCAGAGATGCTCTTCTGCATGCCTCGGTTGTAATGAGTGGTTATTTGAGTTACTGTTGCCTTTCTGTCAGCTCGAACCAGTCTGGCCATTCTCCTCTGACCTCTGGCATCAACAAGGCATTTTCTCCCACAGAACTGCCGCTTACTGGATATTTTCTCTTTTTTGGACCATTCTCTGTAAACCCTAGAGATGGTTGTGCGTGAAAATCCCAGTAGATCAGCAGTTTCTGAAATACTCAGACCAGCCCGTCTGGCACCAACAACCATGCCACGTTCAAAGTCACTTAAATCACCTTTCTTCCCCATTCTGATGCTCGGTTTGAACTGCAGCAGATCGTCTTGACCATGTCTACATGCCTACATGCATTGAGTTGCTGCCATGTGATTGGCTGATTAGAAATTTGCGTTAACGAGCAGTTGGACAGGTGTGCCTAATAAAGTGGCCGGTGAGTGTATATTGCTAGACAAAAGAGCGGCGCCGTCCCCAGTAGGGTGAATGCCATCCGCTTTCAGCAGGTAAGGGTGGCCCCAGAAGGAAGGCCAGTTATCAACGAAGCCGAATCGCTGCTCATTACAGTAACGAGCCAGCCAGCGGTTGATTGAGGTGAGCCTACTGTACATCTCATCATTACCCCTCACTGGTAAGGGACCAGAGACAATTAATCGATGCCAACACATCTTTCTGGCGAACTCAAGCATCCTGACTAGGCCGGCTTTTGTGATCTCTGATTGCTTCATCCTAGCATTATTGGTGCTGACATGAATAACAATGTTGCTGAAAGTAGTGGTGCTGTGTGCCTGGGTTCCCTGACTCTCCCTCCGTGAGGCCAGCACCCTAAGATTAGCCTCTATGTCGGAGACTCTGGCCCCGGGTAAACGGTGAACCAAGGCTGGTGAAGCTAATCTAACATTGCGGGTAATGGAGTCTCCTATCACTAGCGTGCGTTGTTTTACTCTGTCGACAGAAGGGGGAGAAGCACGATGGCCGGTAGGACTACCAACAGGGCTGGTGAGTGGAGAAACCCGGTTTGCAGTCGGGAGAGGTGACTGCAGACCAGGCCACACGACCGGTGGCTTGCTCTTTCGAGCCTTCTCACGCCGGTAAACAGAGACAAACTCTGCCACATCTGCCGACGAAGCTGAGCTAGTGCTAACAATAGCAGGCCTGCTGTCAGGCCCGGGGCTACTGAGCTAGTGCTAACAACAGAAGGCCCGCTGTCAGGCCCGGGGCTACTGAGCTAGTGCTAACAATAGCAGCCCGCTGTCAGGCCCGGGGCTACTGAGCTAGTGCTAACAATAGCGGGCCCGCTGTCAGGCCCGGGGCTACTGAGCTAGTGCTAACAATAGCAGGCCCGCTGTCAGGCCCGGGGCTACTGAGCTAGTGCTAACAATAGCAGGCCCGCTGTCAGGCCCGGGGCTACTGAGCTAGTGCTAACAATAGCAGGCCCGCTGTCAGGCCCGGGGCTACTGAGCTAGTGCTAACAATAGCAGCCCGCTGTCAGGCCCGGGGCTACTGAGCTAGTGCTAACAATAGCGGGCCCGCTGTCAGGCCCGGGGCTACTGAGCTAGTGCTAACAATAGCAGGCCCGCTGTCAGGCCCGGGGCTACTGAGCTAGTGCTAACAATAGCAGGCCCGCTGTCAGGCCCGGGGCTACTGAGCTAGTGCTAACAATAGCAGGCCCGCTGTCAGGCCCGGGGCTACTGAGTTAGTGCTAACAATAGCGGGCCCGCTGTCAGGCCCGGGGCTACTGAGCTAGTGCTAACAATAGCGGGCCCGCTGTCAGGCCCGGGGCTACTGAGTTAGTGCTAACAATAGCAGGCCCGCTGTCAGGCCCGGGGCTACTGAGCTAGTGCTAACAATAGCAGGCCCGCTGTCAGGCCCGGGGCTACTGAGCTAGTGCTAACAACAGAAGGCCCGCTGTCAGGCCCGGGGCTACTGAGCTAGTGCTAACAATAGCGGCCCGCTGTCAGGCCCGGGGCTACTGAGCTAGTGCTAACAATAGCAGGCCCGCTGTCAGGCCCGGGGCTACTGAGCTAGTGCTAACAACAGAAGGCCCGCTGTCAGGCCCGGGGCTACTGAGCTAGTGCTAACAATAGCGGGCCCGCTGTCAGGCCCGGGGCTACTGAGCTAGTGCTAACAACAGAGGGCCCGCTGTCAGGCCCGGGGCTACTGAGCTAGTGCTAACAATAGCGGGCCCGCTGTCAGGCCCGGGGCTACTGAGCTAGCGCTAACAATAGCAGGCCCGCTGTCAGGCCCGGGGCTACTGAGCTAGCGCTAACAATAGCAGGCCCGCTGTCAGGCCCGGGGCTACTGAGCTAGTGCTAACAATAGCAGGCCCGCTGTCAGGCCCGGGGCTACTGAGCTAGTGCTAACAATAGCAGCCCGCTGTCAGGCCCGGGGCTACTGAGTTAGTGCTAACAATAGCAGGCCCGCTGTCAGGCCCGGGGCTACTGAGTTAGTGCTAACAATAGCAGGCCCGCTGTCAGGCCCGGGGCTACTGAGCTAGTGCTAACAATAGCAGACCTGCTGTCAGGCCCGGGGCTACTGAGTTAGTGCTAACAATAGCAGGCCCGCTGTCAGGCCCGGGGCTACTGAGTTAGTGCTAACAATAGCAGGCCCGCTGTCAGGCCCGGGGCTACTGAGCTAGTGCTAACAACAGAAGGCCCGCTGTCAGGCCCGGGGCTACTGAGTTAGTGCTAGTGCTAACAATAGCAGGCCCGCTGTCAGGCCCGGGGCTACTGAGCTAGTGCTAACAATAGCAGGCCCGCTGTCAGGCCCGGGGCTACTGAGTTAGTGCTAACAACAGAAGGCCCGCTGTCAGGCCCGGGGCTACTGAGCTAGTGCTAACAATAGCGGGCCCGCTGTCAGGCCCGGGGCTACTGAGCTAGTGCTAACAATAGCAGGCCCGCTGTCAGGCCCGGGGCTACTGAGCTAGTGCTAACAATAGCAGGCCCGCTGTCAGGCCCGGGGCTACTGAGCTAGTGCTAACAATAGCAGACCTGCTGTCAGGCACGGGGCTACTGAGCTAGTGCTAACAATAGCAGGCCCGCTGTCAGGCCCGGGGCTACTGAGCTAGTGCTAACAATAGCAGACCTGCTGTCAGGCCCGGGGCTACTGAGCTAGTGCTAACAATAGCAGACCTGCTGTCAGGCCCGGGGCTACTGAGCTAGTGCTAACAATAGCAGGCCCGCTGTCAGGCCCGGGGCTACTGAGCTAGTGCTAACAATAGCAGACCTGCTGTCAGGCACGGGGCTACTGAGCTAGTGCTAACAATAGCAGGCCCGCTGTCAGGCCCGGGGCTACTGAGCTAGTGCTAACAATAGCAGACCTGCTGTCAGGCCCGGGGCTAAGGCTATCTGGAGTGCCCGTCACATCTATCGTAATCCTAGCCGAAAGCAGCTGCTCTAACTCACGGACACGTCTCTCTAGTAGAGACAACCTGTCTGTAACTACGGAGCAGTCACCACAAACCGTCGTTTTAACGAGGCTGCTTTGACTGCGAATGTAATAGAGCTAACTGCTAAGCTAGGCTAAGCTCAAAGCTAGTAACAAACTGGGAACAAGAAGCTACCTGCTAAACACAAGATTCGTATAAGAAAGAAACGAGAGAATCTAGCGATAAGTGAACTGAGCACAGAAAATAGCTAAATCAGAACAAAATGAGGAGGTTAGGGCAGAATATAAAGAACTAGTAAAAAAATAATAAAAGTTGTCGATTTCACGAAGCCGCCGCTCACGAAGGCGGAAGCTGAAACAGCTGGCAGTGATCAGTCAACTCGGTGGAAGTGAACAGAATGACTTGATTGTCTCGAAGAAATCAATGAAACAACAGGACATTGGAGGCAAGCGTGTATGCACAACAAGTGTGTCGTTACTGTACAGAGTCTTGTTATGGCTCGCTGATCATCAACCTATGTTGTACCATGATGCTCATATACTATATTACCTGTACACTATACTGTAGCAAATTCGGGGGGCAACCACAGGAACTGCCACGGCTGGGACGCGAACCCGTTTCGCCCGCACCGCGGGAGACATCGCTAACCGCTCGACTAAAGGGTCTGACCCGTCAGCCAGCGGCCAACGTGTCTTCTTATCCATGCACGTTACAGTATATATATCCGTGACGACGTGTCGCCTCTCATCCAAGAGGCTTCATCAGTTCGTGCCTTTCTGACTAGACCAAGCTAGTCTGACTGGCTGGGGATGAAACTCAGATATTTATCCTCTAGGAGTCGTTGCCAGAGCTAATGATGTCCATGGCTCTTTGTGTTCCGGTGTTTAGCCACGCCCGTCGTTATCAGGGCTATTGATGTGCATGGCTCTTTGTGATCCGATGTTAAGCAGCGATGGTCGTTGGGGGTGTTAGTTTCGACTTCATTGTTCAGTGGTCATGAGAGTGGTTGGAGCCGTTAGTGAGCGACTGTTGTTCTTGGAGGCTAGGCTTCTTGAGTCTCCTGGGTAGAGATGACAGGATGGCATTGTAAGTGGGAGATAGGTGGTGTCGCAGACCTCCTCCTCTGTTGAGGGCGGGTTTTTCCAGTTTCGCATAGATGGCTTCCTTCACCCCTCTTTTAAACCATCTATCGTCTCTGTCCAAAATGTGTACGTTGCTGTCCTGGAAGGAGTGTGTCTTCTCCTTTAGGTGTAGATAGACTGCTGAGTCTTGTCCTGAGGAGTTTGGCCTTCTGTGTTGGGCCATCCGTTTGTGTAGTGGTTGTTTGGTTTCTCCTATTGCATTGTACAGCATACACCAGACTGCTTTTCCGGGTGTGTGGTACACGGTCTTTGGGATGAACTAGTCTTTGTCGGAGTGTGTTGCTGGGTTTGAAGTATACCGGGATGCGGTGTTTGTTAAAAGTTCTCCTGAGTTTCTCGGAGACCCCAGAAACATACGGGATGACTGTGCTATTCCTTCTGTTCCTTTTCTCCTTGTCGCTCACCTGGTTGGTCTCTCTGGAACGTGTTGCAGTTTTCACAAAGGTCCAACTGGGGTAGCCGCAGGTTTTTAAAGCTCCCCTCAGGTGTTTGTGTTCTTCTCGTTGGGCCCGAGTGCTGCTGGGCACATTGTCAGCTCTGTGTTGCAGAGTTCTGATGATGCTCAGTTTGTGTTCCAGAGGGTGGTGTGAGTCGAAAAGTAGATATTGGTCTGTGTGTGTAGGTTTCCTGTAAACCCCAATGTGGAGGCTCCTGTCTTCCCCAATGTGGACGTCACAGTCCAAGAAGGGCAAACTGTTGTTCTTTACGTTTTCCCTTGTGAACTTAATGTTCTTGTCCACTGAGTTGATGTGTTTGGTAAACGCTTGCACCTCTTGTGTTTGGATTTTGACCCATGTGTCGTCCACATATCTGAACCAGTGGCTCGGAGGTGTTCCTCTGAAGGAGTTCAGGGCCTTGTGTTCTACCTCTTCCATATATAAGTTGGCCACAATTGGAGATACTGCACGCATATCAATACCTCTGATAACGACAGGCGTTGCTAAACATCGGAACACAAAGAACCATGGACATCATTAGCTCTGATAACGACTCCAAAGAGGATAAATATCTGAGTTTCATCACCAGCCAGTCAGACTAGCTTGGTCTAGTCAGAAAGGCACGAACTGATGAAGCCGTGAGGCGAAACGTCTTCACGGATATATACCAAGTCTAGTTTCTCTTGATTCAATTCCTTTGGATAACCATGACCTGGATGAATGAGAACATTCACAGACTTGCACCATACTGATAAGTGGTCATGAGAGAAATGGCCTGTGGGGAAAACTGTTCCTGTGTCTGGTGGTTTTGGCACACATTGCTCTGTAGTGTTAGCCACAGGGTAGGAGTTCAAACAGACTGTGTCCTGGGTGTGTGTGTGTGTGTGTGGGGGGGGGTCTATGCTGATCCTTCCCACCCATGTCCAGGCTCTAGAGGTGTACAAGTCCTGCAGGGTGGGCAGGCTCTAGAGGTGTACAAGTCCTGCAGGGTGAGCAGGCTCAAGAGGTTTACAAGTCCTGCAGGGTGGGCAGGCTCTCGGGTGTACAGGTCCTGCAGGGTGTGCAGGCTCTAGAGGTGTACAGGTCCTGCAGGGTGGGCAGGCTCTAGATGTTTACAAGTCCTGCAGGGTAAGCAGGCTCAAGAGGTTTACAAGTCCTGCAGGGTGGGCAGGCTCTAGAGGTGTACAGGTCCTGCAGGGTGGGCAGGCTCTAGATGTTTACAAGTCCTGCAGGGTGAGCAGGCTCAAGAGGTTTACAAGTCCTGCAGGGTGGGCAGGCTCTAGAGGTGTACAGGTCCTGAAGGGTGTGCAGGCTCTAGAGGTGTACAAGTCCTGCAGGGTTAGCAGGCTCAAGAGGTTTACAAGTCCTGCAGGGTGGGCAGGCTCTAGAGGTGTACAGGTCCTGAAGGGTGTGCAGGCTCTAGAGGTGTACAAGTCCTGCAGGGTTAGCAGGCTCAAGAGGTTTACAAGTCCTGCAGGGTGGGCAAGCTCTAGAGGTGTACTGGTCCTGCAGGGTGTGCAGGCTCTAGAGGTGTACAAGTCCTGCAGGGTGCGCAGGGGAGCGCCAATTATTTTTTTTCTGCTGTCCTTCCTGTTCTCTGCAGTCTGTTTGCTCCATGATTGGAATTTTAGAAAAACATCTGTTTGTCAGATTTACTGCCATGAGTCAATACATCTGTAGTTGTGTGTATATTCTGTTAGTGTGATGGAAATCATTTGGTCAGATTTAAGGGAATCCGATCTGGGGACAAACATTAGGTACTGTTATCTACAAATCTCGTCATTAATGATCTCATTTGATTGTGTCACTCATACACAGACTCCAGAATGAAACTGAAGCAGTTTAAGTAGAGATGGTCATAGGGGACATGGTTGTGCAGTTTAGGTAGAGATGGTCATAGGGGACATGGTTGAGCAGTTTCAATAAAGGTGGTCATAGGGGACATGGTTGAAGCAGTTTAGGTAGAGATGGTCATAGGGGACATGGTTGAGCCGTTTCAATAAAGGTGGTCATAGGGGAAATGGTTGTGCAGTTTAAGTACCTCACTTCCATATAGTGCAATGGGCAGAGTTACACTGTCAAACACTTTGCACCAGATGGAGATTGGTATATCCATGTTAAATAATGTATGTTTAATTGCATATAGAGCTCTGCCAGCTTTTTGTTTTAGGTTACTCACTGCCCTACTGAAACTCCCCGATGCTGTAATAATTAGACCAAGGTAAGTATACTGCATCGTATGCTCTAAGGTGATGCTACCTAGAGTCAGCTGGTATCTATTTTCCTGACATCTGGGCTTCTTCTGGAAGATCAGTACTTTTGTCTTTTTTGGATTGATTGCCAGGGCCCAGTGCTGGCAGTAGTCCTCAAGCAGGTCTAGCAGTTGTTGCAGCCCATCTGTGGTTGGTGACAACAAAACTAGATCATCTGCATAAAGCAGAAATGTTACTTCCATGTCATACATGTCTTTCTCTCTGTTTCTCTCTCTCTCTCATTTCCCCTGTCTTTCTCTCTGTCTCTGTTTCTCTCTCTCTCATTTCCCCTGTCTTTCTCTCTGTCTCTGTGTCCATCTCTGTTTCTCTCTCTCTCTCATTTCCCCTGTCTTTCTCTCTGTTTCTCTCTCTCTCTCATTTCCCCTGTCTTTCTCTCTGTCTCTGTTTCTCTCTCTCTCATTTCCCCTGTCTTTCTCTCTGTCTCTGTGTCCATCTCTGTTTCTCTCTCTCTCTCATTTCCCCTGTCTTTCTCTCTGTCTCTGTCCATATCTGTTTCTCTCTCTCTCATTTCCCCTGTCTTTCTCTCTCTCTCTGTTTCTCTCTCTCTCTCATTTCCCCTGTCTTTCTCTCTGTCTCTGTGTCCATCTCTGTTTCTCTCTCTCTCATTTCCCCTGTCTTTCTCTCTGTCTCCGTTTCTCTCTCTCTCTCATTTCCCCTGTCTTTCTCTCTGTCTCTGTTTCTCTCTCTCTCATTCCCCCTGTCTTTCTCTCTGTCTCTGTTTCTCTCTCTCTCTCATTTCCCCTGTCTTTCTCTCTGTCTCTGTTTCTCTCTCTCTCTCATTTCCCCTGTCTTTCTCTCTGTCTCTGTTTCTCTCTCTCTCTCATTTCCCCTGTCTTTCTCTCTGTCTCTGTTTCTCTCTCTCTCATTCCCCCTGTCTTTCTCTCTGTCTCTGTTTCTCTCTCTCATTCCCCCTGTCTTTCTCTCTGTCTCTGTTTCTCTCTCTTTCTCATTTCCCCTGTCTTTCTCTCTGTCTCTGTTTCTCTCTCTCTCTCATTCCCCCTGTCTTTCTCTCTGTCTCTGTTTCTCTCTCTCTCATTTCCCCTGTCTTTCTCTCTGTCTCTGTTTCTCTCTCTCTCATTTCCCCAGTCTTTCTCTCTGTCTCTGTTTCTCTCTTTCTCTCATTTCCCCTGTCTTTCTCTCTGTCTCTGTTTCTCTCTCTCTCTCATTCCCCCTGTCTTTCTCTCTGTCTCTGTTTCTCTCTCTCTCTCATTTCCCCTGTCTTTCTCTCTGTCTCTGTTTCTCTCTCTCTCATTTCCCCTGTCTTTCTCTCTGTCTCTGTTTCTCTCTCTCTCATTTCCCCTGTCTTTCTCTCTGTCTCTGTTTCTCTCTCTCTCATTTCCCCTGTCTTTCTCTCTGTCTCTGTGTCCATCTCTGTTTCTCTCTCTCTCTCATTTCCCCTGGCTTTCTCTGTCTCTGTTTCTCTCTCTCTCATTTCCCCTGTCTTTCTCTCTGTCTCCGTTTCTCTCTCTCTCATTTCCCCTGTCTTTCTCTCTGTCTCTGTTTCTCTCTCTCATTTCCCCTGTCTTTCTCTCTGTCTTTGTTTCTCTCTCCCTCTCATTCCCCCTGTCTTTCTCTCTGTCTCTGTTTCTCTCTCTCATTTCCCCTGTCTTTCTCTCTGTCTCTGTTTCTCTCTCTCTCTCATTTCCCCTGTCTTTCTCTCTGTCTCTGTTTCTCTCTCTCTCATTTCCCCTGTCTTTCTCTCTGTCTCTGTGTCCATCTCTGTTTCTCTCTGTCTGTTTCTCTCTCTCTCTCATTTCCCCTGTCTGTCTCTGTTTCTCTCTCTCTCTCATTCCCCCTGTCTTTCTCTCTGTCTCTGTTTCTGTCTCTCATTCCCCCTGTCTTTCTCTCTCTCTGTTTCTCTCTCTCATTTCCCCTGTCTTTCTCTCTGTCTCTGTTTCTCTCTCTCTCTCATTTCCCCTGTATTTCTCTCTGTCTCTGTTTCTCTCTCTCTCATTTCCCCTGTCTTTCTCTCTGTCTCTGTGTCCATCTCTGTTTCTCTCTGTCTGTTTCTCTCTCTCTCTCATTTCCCCTGTCTTTCTCTCTGTCTCTATGTCCATCTCTGTTTCTCTCTGTCTCTGTTTCTCTCTCTCTCATTTCCCCTGTCTTTCGCTCTGTCTCTGTGTCCATCTCTGTTTCTCTCTCTCTCTCTCTCTCTCATTTCCCCTGTCTTTCTCTCTGTCTCTGTGTCCATCTCTGTGTCTCTCTCTCTCTCATTTCCCCTGTCTTTCTCTCTGTCTCTGCTTCTCTCTCTCTCATTTCCCCAGTATTTCTCTCTGTCCCTGTTTCTCTCTCTCTCATTTCCCCTGTCTTTCTCTCTGTCTCTGTGTCCATCTCTGTTTCTCTCTCTCTCTCATTTCCCCTGTCTTTCTCTCTGTCTCTGTGTCCATCTCTGTTTCTCTCTCTCTCTCATTTCCCCTGGCTTTCTCTGTCTCTGTTTCTCTCTCTCTCATTTCCCCTGTCTTTCTCTCTGTCTCTGTTTCTCTCTCTCTCTCATTTCCCCTGTCTTTCTCTCTGTCTCTGTTTCTCTCTCTCTCTCGTTTCCCCTGTCTTTCTCTCTGTCTCTGTTTCTCTCTCTCTCATTTCCCCTGTCTTTCTCTCTGTCTCTGTGTCCATCTCTGTTTCTCTCTCTCTCTCATTTCCCCTGTCTTACTCTCTGTCTCTGTGTCCATCTCTGTCTCTCTCTCTCTCTCTCTCATTTCCCCTGTCTTTCTCTCTGTCTCTGTGTCCATCTCTGTTTCTCTCTCTCTCTTATTCCCCCAGTCTTTCTCTCTGTTTCTCTCTCTCTCTCATTTCCCCTGTCTTTCTCTCTGTCTCTGTTTCTCTCTCTCTCTCATTTCCCCTGTCTTTCTCTCTGTCTCTGTTTCTCTCTCTCTCTCATTTCCCCTGTCTTTCTCTCTGTCTCTGTTTCTCTCTCTCTCTCATTTCCCCTGTCTTTCTCTCTGTCTCTGTGTCCATCTCTGTTTCTCTCTCTCTCTCTCATTTCCCCTGTCTTTCTCTCTGTCTCTGTGTCCATCTCTGTTTCTCTCTCTCTCTCATTTCCCCTGTCTTTCTCTCTGTCTCTGTGTCCATCTCTGTTTCTCTCTCTCTCTCATTTCCCCTGTCTTTCTCTCTGTCTCTGTTTCTCTCTCTCTCATTTCCCCTGTCTTTCTCTCTGTCTCTGTGTCCATCTCTGTTTCTCTCTCTCTCTCATTTCCCCTGTCTTTCTCTCTGTCTCTGTTTCTCTCTCTCTCATTCCCCCTGTCTTTCTCTCTGTCTCTGTTTCTCTCTCTCTCTCATTCCCCCTGTCTTTCTCTCTGTCTCTGTTTCTCTCTCTCTCTCATTCCCCCTGTCTTTCTCTCTGTCTCTGTGTCCATCTCTGTTTCTCTCTCTCTCTCATTCCCCCTGTCTTTCTCTCTGTCTCTGTTTCTCTCTCTCTCATTCCCCCTGTCTTTCCCTCTGTCTCTGTTTCTCTCTCTCTCTCATTTCCCCTGTCTTTCTCTCTCTCTGTTTCTCTCTCTCTCTCTCTCATTTCCCCTGTCTTTCTCTCTGTCTCTGTGTCCATCTCTGTTTCTCTCTCTCTCTCATTTCCCCTGTCTTTCTCTCTGTCTCTGTGTCCATCTCTGTTTCTCTCTCTCTCTCATTTCCCCTGTCTTTCTCTCTGTCTCTGTGTCCATCTCTGTTTCTCTCTCTCTCTCATTTCCCCTGTCTTTCTCTCTGTCTCTGTGTCCATCTCTGTTTCTCTCTCTCTCTCATTTCCCCTGTCTTTCTCTCTGTCTCTGTTTCTCTCTCTCTCATTTCCCCTGTCTTTCTCTCTGTCTCTGTGTCCATCTCTGTTTCTCTCTCTCTCTCATTTCCCCTGTCTTTCTCTCTGTCTCTGTTTCTCTCTCTCTCATTCCCCCTGTCTTTCTCTCTGTCTCTGTTTCTCTCTCTCTCTCATTCCCCCTGTCTTTCTCTCTGTCTCTGTTTCTCTCTCTCTCTCATTCCCCCTGTCTTTCTCTCTGTCTCTGTGTCCATCTCTGTTTCTCTCTCTCTCTCATTTCCCCTGTCTTTCTCTCTGTCTCTGTTTCTCTCTCTCTCATTCCCCCTGTCTTTCCCTCTGTCTCTGTTTCTCTCTCTCTCTCATTTCCCCTGTCTTTCTCTCTGTCTCTGTTTCTCTCTCTCTCTCATTCCCCCTGTCTTTCTCTCTGTCTCTGTGTCCATCTCTGTTTCTCTCTCTCTCATTCCCCCTGTCTTTCTCTCTGTCTCTGTTTCTCTCTCTCTGTTTCTCTCTCTCTCTCTCTCATTTCCCCTGTCTTTCTCTCTGTCTCTGTGTCCATCTCTGTTTCTCTCTCTCTCTCATTCCCCCTGTCTTTCTCTCTGTCTCTGTGTCCATATCTGTTTCTCTCTCTCTCATTCCCCCTGTCTTTCTCTCTGTCTCTGTGTCCATCTCTGTTTCTCTCTCTCTCATTCCCCCTGTCTTTCTCTCTGTCTCTGTTTCTCTCTCTCTGTTTCTCTCTCTCTCTCATTCCCCTGTCTTTCTCTCTGTCTCTGTGTCCATCTCTGTTTCTCTCTCTCTCATTCCCCCTGTCTTTCTCTCTGTCTCTGTGTCCATCTCTGTTTCTCTCTCTCTCATTCCCCCTGTCTTTCTCTCTGTCTCTGTTTCTCTCTCTCTGTTTCTCTCTCTCTCTCATTCCCCTGTCTTTCTCTCTGTCTCTGTGTCCATCTCTGTTGCTCTCTCTCTCTCATTTCCCCTGTCTTTCTCTCTGTCTCTGTTTCTCTCTCTCTCTCATTCCCCCTGTCTTTCTCTCTGTCTGTGTTTCTCTCTCTCATTTCCCCTGTCTTTCTCTCTGTCTCTGTTTCTCTCTCTCTCTCATTTCCCCTGTCTTTCTCTCTGTCTCTGTTTCTTTCTCTCTCATTTCCCCTGTCTTTCTCTCTGTCTCTGTGTCCATCTCTGTTTCTCTCTCTCTCATTTCCCCTGTCTTTCTCTCTGTCTCTGTTTCTTTCTCTCTCATTTCCCCTGTCTTTCTCTCTGTCTCTGTGTCCATCTCTGTTTCTCTCTCTCTCTCATTTCCCCAGTCATTCTCTCTGTCTCTGTTTCTCTCTCTCTCTCATTTCCCCTGTCTTTCTCTCTCTCTGTTTCTCTCTCTCTCTCTCTCATTCCCCCTGTCTTTCTCTCTGTCTCTGTATCCATCTCTGTTTCTCTCTCTCTCTCATTCCCCCTGTCTTTCTCTCTGTGTCTGTGTCCATCTCTGTTTCTCTCTCTCTCTCATTTCCCCTGTCTTTCTCTCTGTCTCTGTTTCTCTCTCTCTCTCATTTCCCCTGTCTTTCTCTCTGTCTCTGTATCCATCTCTGTTTCTCTCTCTCTCTCATTCCCCCTGTCTTTCTCTCTGTGTCTGTGTCCATCTCTGTTTCTCTCTCTCTCTCATTTCCCCTGTCTTTCTCTCTGTCTCTGTTTCTCTCTCTCTCATTCCCCCTGTCTTTCTCTCTGTCTCTGTTTCTCTCTCTCTGTTTCTCTCTCTCTCTCTCTCATTTCCCCTGTCTTTCTCTCTGTCTCTGTGTCCATCTCTGTTTCTCTCTCTCTCTCATTCCCCCTGTCTTTCTCTCTGTCTCTGTGTCCATATCTGTTTCTCTCTCTCTCATTCCCCCTGTCTTTCTCTCTGTCTCTGTGTCCATCTCTGTTTCTCTCTCTCTCATTCCCCCTGTCTTTCTCTCTGTCTCTGTTTCTCTCTCTCTGTTTCTCTCTCTCTCTCATTCCCCTGTCTTTCTCTCTGTCTCTGTGTCCATCTCTGTTTCTCTCTCTCTCATTCCCCCTGTCTTTCTCTCTGTCTCTGTGTCCATCTCTGTTTCTCTCTCTCTCATTCCCCCTGTCTTTCTCTCTGTCTCTGTTTCTCTCTCTCTGTTTCTCTCTCTCTCTCATTCCCCTGTCTTTCTCTCTGTCTCTGTGTCCATCTCTGTTGCTCTCTCTCTCTCATTTCCCCTGTCTTTCTCTCTGTCTCTGTTTCTCTCTCTCTCTCATTCCCCCTGTCTTTCTCTCTGTCTGTGTTTCTCTCTCTCATTTCCCCTGTCTTTCTCTCTGTCTCTGTTTCTCTCTCTCTCTCATTTCCCCTGTCTTTCTCTCTGTCTCTGTTTCTTTCTCTCTCATTTCCCCTGTCTTTCTCTCTGTCTCTGTGTCCATCTCTGTTTCTCTCTCTCTCATTTCCCCTGTCTTTCTCTCTGTCTCTGTTTCTTTCTCTCTCATTTCCCCTGTCTTTCTCTCTGTCTCTGTGTCCATCTCTGTTTCTCTCTCTCTCTCATTTCCCCAGTCATTCTCTCTGTCTCTGTTTCTCTCTCTCTCTCATTTCCCCTGTCTTTCTCTCTCTCTGTTTCTCTCTCTCTCTCTCTCATTCCCCCTGTCTTTCTCTCTGTCTCTGTATCCATCTCTGTTTCTCTCTCTCTCTCATTCCCCCTGTCTTTCTCTCTGTGTCTGTGTCCATCTCTGTTTCTCTCTCTCTCTCATTTCCCCTGTCTTTCTCTCTGTCTCTGTTTCTCTCTCTCTCTCATTTCCCCTGTCTTTCTCTCTGTCTCTGTATCCATCTCTGTTTCTCTCTCTCTCTCATTCCCCCTGTCTTTCTCTCTGTGTCTGTGTCCATCTCTCTCTCATTTCCCCTGTCTTTCTCTCTGTCTCTGTTTCTCTCTCTCTCTCATTCCCCCTGTCTTTCTCTCTGTCTCTGTGTCCATCTCTGTTTCTCTCTCTCTCTCATTCCCCCTGTCTTTCTCTCTGTGTCTGTGTCCGTCTCTGAGGAGAAGATGCGCTAAGCTTCATCACATGTTCTCCTGTTTCTAGGAAGTGGGTGTGGCCCGGTGTCCGGGGCGTGGCCGCGGCTGGTTGCGGGGGGCGGCCCGTCTGTGACGATGCAGAGCAACTTGGATCTCAAACCTATTCAGTTACATCCTGCAGAAACAGCACCACCTGGTGTCCTCTTCCCCAACTTTAACACGGTGTGTGTGTGTGTGTGTGTGTGTGTGTGTGTGTGTGTGTGTGTGTGTCAATTAAGTCAAGTCAAAAATTCTTATTTAGCCTTCCACTCTGAATGCCATTATAAATACCCACTAAGATAGAAAGAAATCAGTCTATTTCATGGGCCAGTGTGCGGTGCAGCTGAAGAGATGGACACAGGTACAAAGCAGCCTGTAGCACTTGCACACATTACTCACAAAAGAAAGAAAAGTAAAAACCCAGAAGAAATAGTAGGACAGTGGAGACAAGCATGTCTGCACAGCAGGTATGTCGCTACTGTAGAGTTTAGTAGTGGCTGAATAATCAACAACCTATGCCCATATTCCATACCATATGTCATACCATGTGTCATACCATGTGTCATATTATGTCATACCATGTGTCATACCATGTGTCATGCTATGTCATACCATGTGTCATACCAGGTATCATACCATATGTCATATGTCATACCATATGTCATACCATGTATCATACCATGTCATACTATATGTCATACCATGTGTCATACCTTGTGTCATACCCTATGGCTTATATACCATATTGTCCGTACACTATACCATGTACCATACTATGACTGCACAATCCATCACGCCCACATACAATGCTGTATACTGTCACTGCCTTTTTTATTACTTCATTTATAGGTTGGTTTTTTTTGTTTTGTTTTTTTTTTCTCCCAAAAATACACACACAAAAATCAAAACACACAACCCCCCCTGGACACACCAACAACAACAACAACAACAAGCAAGTCAGACAACAAAAAGAAAAGGGAAAGCAAACAAACAAAATCCTCAACTAAACATGTATGAAAACAAAGGGGCTTTGTTTGTTACACGTGGAACCACGCAGTAGTCAGACACCTAGTGCTAGGTAAATATATACAGACACACACACACACACAGATATATACAGTATTTGCTCTTACTTATACACAAATAAGGAGATATGCACACCCACACATCTCAGTACACATAGTATTTGAGTACAGGCGGACAGGCTGATGGACAGTAACACATGGAGAAGTCACTTATTCCAGCTAAATTACCCTGAATTATTAAAGCATCCCCCGTCCCTACTCCTAATACTTAGAATAAAGGGGAAGCTGCTGTAACTGGGGGGAAAGAGATCTATTCTGGTATTTCTAAAGGAGGCAGAGCAAGAGTGAATTCTAGAAAGGGAGACCAGACGTCCATAAGTTTCTGACGGGACTTACATCTGTTGTATCGGAGTTTTTCTAACGGAAGTAAAGATAGCACTTCTTTGATCCAACTTGTGAATGATGGGGGCTTATCAGACTTCCAACTGCCAAGAATAAGTCTCTGGGCTTGAAGTGAGCCAAATGCTATAGAGTTGGCTTGGGGTGTGGTGATGTCTACGCCCTCACTGGGAACTCCAAAAATGGCCGTGATTGCGCTTTGAACAACCCCACGTTTGAGCTGAGTCTCGTCTCCTTTTGACTGGGATGCATGAACTGAGCTCCGGACCGGCACGCCGCCGAGAGAGAGGGTTGGCACTGGGGGATTCCTCCGCGGACACTGGAACGCTGGACTGCCAGGGAACGGGATGGCTGGCACGTCCGCTTTCCGGACGTGCCAGCCATCCCCTTCTGTTAGGCTTCATCTTCCTTTTCCTTTGCCTCATCTCTTGCATGGAGGTGAGAGCAGAGCCGAATATGCATTCGGGAACAACTGGGATGTCCAAGATGTCCCCCTTCTCTTTATCTGACAAGTTTGTCAGATTGAGCCATCTTGCCCTCTCCGGCAGCACCAACATCGACATACACTTCGCCGCGGCCTGGACAGATATCCGTAATCGTGGTAATCTCATCCCACACGGAAGAGTCGGGTACTTGGTCATGTCGTCAAAAAAGCTCCGCTTGGTAAGCAGACAACACGGAGGTGATGTTGAGTGCTCTCACCGTCAGGGCTGCTGCCGTGTAAGCTCGCTCAGCCATGTTCGGAAGCAGTCGTCTTTGGTGGGGAGGGTGGGTGGTCTGGATGATGTAGCCAACAATGGTGGGTGGAGGTGGGCTTCCACCAGTGGCTCCATGGGCAGCATGTGGGCCATGGCATGCTTATCCATCCCTTCAAAACCCAGGGAAGAAGCCCCATGAATGGGGGTCTCGCTGGAGTATGGATTTTCTTTCCATGAGACGGTGACTTCTTCCAGGAGGCCGGGGAACACCGGGAGAAGCTGTGTCGCAGTCCGCTTGGCCTGGGGCAATTTCTTCCCTTTGTAGCCGGGCCGAGGAGCCTCTGCAACGACAGTTGGCTAATGGGATTCACAGCTTCTCTGCGGCGCGTCTACACACGTCATGCATGTCAGCGCTAGGCGGAGGCTGTGCAGCCTCACCCTCACCTTTAGCAGCAGACAGGCATGGAGAGCCGGGAATCTGTGCCAGGGGAACGAAGGAAAAACTATCCTCATCCTCCTCCTCCCACACCAGAAAATCCCCGCCCTCTGATTCTCCGTCCTCCTCAACCACACCGAGCTGGGGTTCCTTGGGGGTGGGACCGGTAAGAACAGGGTCCTTCTCCGCGGAGCAGACCTGGTGTGTGTCTTTGCTCGAAATTTTGTTTCCACAGGTGCACAGGCAGGCGGAATCACCTTGCTCCAAGGTGGGAAGCAGTTTGGCAGCTGTATCCATGTAGCTGGCGTGCTGAATTTTAAACAATTGTCTGGAGTGATAATCTTGTTAGCTAGCTCCAATGGTGGCAAGCGGTGAGGTGACCGCAGGTTCCCCGTATACTTAGCTTGCTTGGAGTAGCAAAGTTAACATTTTAGCTAGCTTGTAGAAACAGAAATACTCTGCTGTTTGGGGACAGACTAGAGTAAAATAATCTCGTTAGCTAGCTTCCAACAGTGGGCAAGTAGTGTGGTGACCGCAAGTTCACGGTATCGTTAGCTTGCTTGGAGTAGTAAAGTTTAACATGCTAGCTAGCTTGTAGAAACAGAAATACTCCGCTGTTTGGGGACAGGCCAGAGTAAAAAGCTACATATGGTGAAGGCAGTTGTACCAGTATCTCAGCAGCTAGTGTCGAGTGACAGAGGTGTTCGCGCCGGTCTGAGGACACTTTAGTTGGTTTAGATACAGGTGAGAGTAGCTTGCTTCTGAAGTGAGAAGATGTGATTGAATGACGAGTGATGCTACGTCAGTCATATATAAGGCACAGGGCCCTGACGCAGACGTCATGACTGCCAGCCAATCAGGGCCGGCGTAATGGTACAAGTGCTTCTGTGAATACACGAGGGGGCGTATCCCATAGTAAGACATAGAAACGAATGCTATGAAAGAGAACCCCTGAAACGAGATCCTGGCAGTGGTTACAAAAAAGAGTGATAGATTGTCTGAAGCTGTTAGAACAGGACAACGTTATTGACAGAATTTTGTACCACAGATTATACCCAGGGGTGTGCTATGGGTTGCCCAGTCTCATCTGTAGTGGCCAACTTGTGTAGGAGGAAGCAGAAAAGAGGGCTCTGATGTCCTATCCAGGGACACCACCTAGCCATTGGTTCAGATGTGTGGACGACACCTGGGTTAAAACTAAATCCCAGGATGTAGCACATTTCACCAACCACCTTGAGTCTGTGGACACCACATCAAGTTCACCAGGGAGGATGTGGAACATGGCAGGTTAGCCTTCTTACACTGTGAAACTGCAACTGGTGATGGGGCACATTTGATTGTTGGTGTTTACCGTAAACCAACACATACTGATCAGTACTTAAGGTTTGACTCTCATCATCCACTGGAGCACAAACTAGGAGTCATCAGGATGCTGGACCACCGAGCTGATGACGTCCCCACCGACACAGCGGCCGGGGAAGAGGAGAAAACCCACATTAAACAGGCCCTGGTTAAGTGTGGTTATCCTAGCTGGGCATTTGTCAAAGCCAGGAAGACCCCAAACGGTGCACCAGCCGATTGAAGAGAGGAGAAGGACAACAGCTGTCCAACAGTAAACCAGTGGTGATTCTGTATGTGATGGGATTGTCAGAAAAGCTGACGCTTATATGACCCAAACTGCGTCTCAGTTGTTTTCAAACTCTAAAACACGCTGCACCAGAAGCTGGTCCACCCCAAGCATCAGGTCCCCCGGCACAAACAGAGCAATATAGTGTAGCTGTTAAGTGCCAGCAGGATTGCCGTGACTTGTACATTGAGGAAACTAAACAGACGCAGGCCAAGAGGATGTCACAACACAGGAGAGCTACCATGTCAGGCCTTCCTACAGACACGGCCAATTGTGTCTGTAGGAAGGCCGGACCAAGCCGGAGGTAACATTGGGGTGCGATCCAGCGAGTGTTGCAAGACAACGGAATAGACCGCTACGCTACCGGGACGCCCATGTGCTGCTTGTTTTTAACTGTGTTCTGTAAGGTGTCCTTGGGTGCTCTGAGAGGCACCCACAAATAAAATGTATTGTTATTATTATTATTATTATTATTGTTAATCCTCTCCACCACGTCAAGGTGACAATCCACAGAGAAGCGGTCTAGGAATATGTTGTAGTTGACAGGGTCAGATGCGGCACTGAGATCCAATAATACCAGGACTGAGATTCTGCCAGTGTGTGTTTAAGCAGAAGTCATTAAAGACCTTAAAAAGAGCAATCTAAGTGCTGTGGTGTCAAAACTTTCGTGCCAAAAACTTGTTGCGCTAATGGAAAACAGCTTTTTGGTGTGGGCCTATAAATGTTCATTAGTGAAGTGTATTATATTTTTACATTTTTTCTCCCGTTTGCTAATTGCATCCGGCCAATTACCCCACTCTTCTGAGCCGTCCCGGTCTCTGCTCCACCCCCTCTGCTGATCCGGGGAGGGCTGCAGACTACCACATGCCTCCTCCCATACATGTGGAGTCACCAGCCCCTTCTTTTCACCTGACAGCGAGGAGTTTCACCAGGGGGACGTAGCGTGTGGGAGGATCACGCCATTCCCCCCCAGTTCCCCCTCCCCCCTGAACAGGTGCCTCGACCAGCCTGAGGAGGCGCTAGTGCAGCGACCAGGACACATACCCACATCCGGCTTCCCACCCGAAGACACGGCCAATTGTGTCTGTAGGGACGCCCGACCAAGCTGGAGGTACCACGGGGATTCGAACCGACGATCCCCATGTTGGTAGGCAATTGAACAGACTGCTACGCTATCTGGTAGATTATTCTTTTGTGGTTTGATGACTGCAGTTTTCAGGGCCTGTGGGAAGAGACCTGAGAGAAGAGATTTGTGGATAACTTGTAGAAGATGTGAGGACATGCAGTTAAAGACATTTTGAAAAAGCCTGTTGGCAGAATATCAAGGAAGCAGGAGGAGGATTTCAGATGTTGTATAATGTCCTCCAAGCAGGCATGTGCTCTATTATTGTTTTTGGCAGTGATGTCAGACAAGTAGGACCACCTTGCATTTCTCAGTTCCAAATTATAAATCCTTATCGACATAATGAACAGTAAGATTTGTTTTTCGCCACCTGCGTTCAGCTTTACGACTCTCTTTTTTTCTAGTCAGACCAGCGTGGCACATCTGCATGGAGATCTGGTCTTACCAGAGACCACCTTCACCTTAGCGGGTGCCGTGGCAGCGATAACATCTGTCACTTTAGAATTACATGTTCTACAAGCTGGTTGACTGAGAGCCGAGAGAGGGCGGGTGTGGAAGAGAAAGCCTGAATAAATAGTTCACTGGTGCTTTCAGTGATATGCCGTTTTGTGGTTACTCCTGTTCGAGCATTTGTGTGCTCGGAGTTGGTACTCTCAAAGAAAACACAGGAATGATCGGGGAGAGAGCAACGTCAGTCACCACAACCTTAGAAATGTTCAGACCCTTGGAGATAGTAAGTGAGTCCACAGTGTGGCCCTTGTTGTGTGTGGGCTCCGTCACGTGCTGAGTCAGGCCATAGTCATCAAGAACACAACACAGTTGTGTAGTCCTGGGTGTTTTCAGCATGGATGTTTAAATCACCAGCAGTAACTACACTGTCACATTCAGCAGCAGCTGACAGCAGCTCAGTTAAGTCATCAACAAAGTTTAACATTGTATTCAGGTGGCCTGTAGATAGTTAGAAATATAACATGAGAAGAGGAACTCAACTGAAGCCACATATTCAAAGGAAGCGTACTTTCCATAAGATATCGTCTTGCATTGTAGTGAATCATTAAACAAAATGGCAACTCCACCTCCTTTCTTATGCTGTCTGGTTTCCCCCACAAAACTGAAGTTGGTAGGGGTCGACTCAACAAGGACAGTTGTGCTGTTGTCTTGGTCCAACGAAGTTTCAGTTAAAGACATAAAACTGTGGTGATAAAATAATTGACTAAAAATGTTCTTCCTGCCAAAGACCTGGTGTTTAGTAACGCTAAGTTTAGTGTGTTAAGGGTATTGTCTGCCCCATGTTTAGCCACAGGCTGTGGCTGCTGGCATCAAACTAGAGCCAGACTGGATAAAGTAGCTGTGTGCTTGGAGCACACTTTGTTCTTCCTGAGGCTGGTCCAAACAGCAGTTGCAGGCCTTGGAGTTGCTCCTCACTGTCTGGGGTGGGCTTTATCAGCAGCAGCGGGTCCATACCCATTAAGCAGAGGGAGACGTGAGCTGAAGGGGGGGGGGTAAGGACCCAGTCAGTCCTAGCAGTCAGCAAGCCCTGTAATGCTGACCGCAGGGAGATAGCGCTTGGTTTGTTTGGATAAGTGGGAAGTTTTTATCATAGGGGGTGACTTTAATCAGGCTAACCTCAGGGCTGTATTGTCCAAATTCCATCAGCATGTCTCCTGCTCCACTAGGGGACAACAAAACACCCTGGACCATCTCTATACAAACATCAAGGACTCATACAAAGCTACTCCCTGCCCTCATCTGGGGCATTCTGACCACCTCTGCCTGTTCCTGGTCCCAGCCTACAAACCCCTAATAAAACGGGTCAAGCCAGCAGTAAAGACAGTCACTGTCCGGCCAGAAGGAGCAGTCTCTGAACTCCAGGACTGTTTTGACAACACAGACTGGAGTATTTTTGCTCATTCAGCTACCCATGGCTCCCATATAGACATTAATGAACAGACTTACCGCACTGCAGCCTCCAGGCTGTTTTACATTTGTTCTTCTGGTGGAAGGGTGTGTTGGTGATGGTTAGCCTGTGTTCAGAGCGTGTCGTTAACAGCAGGATGCCATTGGAGTTTGTGTTTTCAACTCCTTCCTTGCAATTATGCCTCTCCACAAGTTGTAATTTCCTCCCGCTCTGGCGTTGAAATCTCCAATGAGGATTAGCCTATCCTCCTTGGGGACTTTAGTGAGAACATTGTCCAGGTTGGCATAGAAGTTCTCCTTTACTTCATCTTGTGAGTCGAGTGTTGGAGCATATGCACTGATGATAGTGATGCTGTGGTTATTTACAAGCACCAGTTGTATTGTCATCAGGCGTTCACTGATGCCCAGAGAAAGCTCAGCAAGGTGGCAAATGAGGCTGTGTTTGATGGCAAAGCCCAACACCCTGGGTCTTCGGCTCATCAACTGGTTCTTCTTTCCAGAAAAAAAAATGTAACCACCCTTCTCCTCTTTCAGCTGCCCTTGATCAGCCAATCGGGTTTCAGAGAGTGTGGCAATATCAATCCGGAATCTTCTCAGCTCTCGGGCGATGATGGCAGTATGCCATTCAGGTTGATTACTGGATTGATTGTCCATGAGGGTTCGTATGTTCCAGGCTCCAAAATATACGAGTTTCTGTTTCTGACTGCATGGTGGTGATCTATGGATGTGGTGGTCCAGGCAGGAGGTATGAGGCAGACTATGTTTAGGGCACCCTTTCTAGACCCCTCCCCAACTGGCGGGAGCAGTAAATAGGGCTGCTCAGTCATGGGTGCAGCAGCCGAGAAGCCCCTCTGCCTCAGCTCCGGGGCTTCCTGATCGTACACCCACCGCATGTGAGCCAGGTTGTGGCTAGGGCTGCCAGACTTCACTGTGATGCCCCCATTGCCTCTTCCCGATCGCCACAGAGCTTTGACCCAGGATGTTTATTAGTTGATCCTTGTGGGAGGATGCATGCATGTGATAGCTTTTTACATGGAAAGGCTGATGTGCCTGCCCCCACCACATGGTCCTTGGCAGGGGGTGGCCAGAGTCCAATAGCATGGAGAACCGAGATGATTGGGGACCACCCTCTGTTGCAGCCTTCATCCACCTTCACCAGCATTGTAACCTGAAGACATCTTCCCCCACTTCTGCCATTGAGGTCTTTGTTTGATTGTGTTGTCTGGAACCTCCCCCCTTGACCAATTTGCCTTGGGTGACCCTACCAGGACCCAGGCTCCGGATGCTCCGGATTGCTCTTGGGATCATTAGTACACACAAGCTTCTTCACCACGGCAAGGTGGCGATGCAGGAGAAGATAACATACAATACAATAATAATATAGATAACATAAATAGTGTCTGTTAGGTGCTGTTTGTTTGTGTGTGTGTGTGTGTGTGTGTGTGTGTGTGTGTGTGTGTGTGTGTGTGTGTGTGTGTGTGTGTGTGTGTGTGTGTGTGAGACAGACTGGTAGGCAACAGGCCATTAGTGTTTATTGTTCATAAGCCTGGTGTCCTGGTGGAAGGATCCGTGTCAGAGCCTGCTGGTCAGGCCTCAAGGCTGTGATACCACTTGCCAGGCGGCAGCAGCTGAAGCAACAGTCTGTGTTTGGGGTGGCAGGCTGGGGTCTTTCATAAGATGTTGATATCGTACAGACAGTCAGTACCAAAGCAGAAAGGGATATAATATTCATCACCAGTCTGTTAAACGGGGTCCAGGAGTTTTACAGAGGAGGGAGCATCTGGTCCATAAGTTATATCTCCAGAATCCAGAAGTGAGAGGAGATCTGTCTATTGTTTTCCTGGTGAACACTGGAAAGCTGCTCTTGTTTCAATAGGGGGAGCTAAGGTTCATCTGAAGCTTATTAATAGGACTGCTGATATGAGTTTTAAAAGTTAATTGACTTGAATCCCTGATTGTTTATAATGGAGAACTCTTATGGTGGCCTGTCCAGGGTGTCTCCCCGCCTGCCGCCCAGTGACTGCTGGGATAGGCTCCAGCATCCCCGCCACCCTGACAGCGGGATAAGTGGTTTGGAGAATGGAATGGGTAATACAGAATTTAAAATAAGATAAGAAGGGTGTCCTGGTAGCGTAGCGGTCTATTCCGTTGCCTACCAACATGGGGATTGCTGGTTCGAATCCCCATGTTACCTCCGGCTTGGTCAGGCATCCCTACAGACACAACTGGCTGTGTCTGCAGGTGGGAGGCCTATGGGGGAGGAGGGGGAACTGGGGGGAATAGCGTGATCCTCCCCCTGGTGAAACTCCTCATTGTCAGGTGAAAAAAGCAGCTGGTGACTCCACATGTATCAGAGGAGGCATGTGGTAGTCTGCAGCCCTCCCCAGATCAGCAGAGGGGGAGGAGCAGCGACCGGGATGGCTTGGAAGAGTGGGGTAGTTGGCCAAGTACAGTTGAGGGGAAAAAGGGGAAAATTGTAAAAACAAAACAAGATAAGGTAAGATAAGAAAGACAAGATAATACCCTGTAATCAGTCTTCTTGGCATTCATAAGCAGCATCCAGTTTGTCGCTCAGTATTCAGTATGTCCTGAAGACCGAGGAATTCATTTTCCTGACCGTTAAAGGGGGAAGTGCATGTTGTCTGTGGCTAACTGAACAGAGCTGAGATTACAGTCAGTACAACAGAGCAGGGTCACTGTCAGAAAAGTAAAACATGCTAGTGGGGCAGATAAGCTTGTATATGGAAGGTATTGTGCATTTTATGACTAAAGCATGAAACTTTCTCCGCTGTTTCTATACACCATGAAGTTTGTTTTCAGACATGGAAACACTTCAGAATTGACCTCTGGAACTCGTCAGAGGGTGAACACATTTCGGGCGGTCAATTTTTTGTTTTTTTCCCCCCACATTTTCCGCAGGCATAAAGGCAGTATAGATCAGACAACAAAAAGGAGAGTTCTGGAGCACACCGATCATCTTAAAATTGCTTTAATAGGTGAAGGCAGACTGACATTTCAACAGTAGTATAGGCTATATCAATTGTGTTTTATTTTCCAAACATGAACAAATGGGGGAAACACCCACTACACACCAAAACTACTACTACTTTCGGCTGCTCCCGTTAGGGGTCGCCACAGCGGACCATCTGTTTCCATTTCTTCCTGTCCTCTGCATCTGCCTCTGCCACACCAGCCACCTGCATGTTTTCCCTCACCACATCCATAAACCTCCTCTTTGGCCTTCCTCTTCTCCTCTTCCCTGGCAGCTCCATATTCAGCATCCTTCTCCCAATATACTCAGCATCTCTCCTCCACACATGTCCAAGCCATCTCAATCTTGTCTCTCTTGCTTTGTCTCCAAACCGTCCAACCTGAGCTGTCCCTCTAATATACTCGTTCCTAATCCTGTCCTTCTTCATCACTCCCAGTGAAAATCTTATCATCTTCATCTCTGCCACCTCCAGCTCCGCCTCCTGTCTTTTCATCAGTGCCACTGTCTCCAAACCATACAACAAAGCTGGTCTCACCACCATCTTGTAAACCTTCCCTTTAACTTTTGCTGATACCCTTCTGTCGCAAATCACTCCTGACACTCTTCTCCACCCACTCCAACCTGCCTGCACTCTCTTTTTCACCTCTCTCCTGCACTCCCCGTTACTTTGGACAGTTGACCCCAAGTATTTAAACTCAAATGCCTTTGTCACCTCCATTCCTTGCATCCTCACCATTCCACTGTCCTCCCTCTCATTCACACATAGGTATTCCGTCTTGCTCCTACTGACTTTCATTCCTCTTCTCTCCAGTGCATACCTCCACCTCTCCAGGCTCTCCTCCACCTGTACCCTGCTCTCACTACAGATCACAATGTCATCCGCGAACATCATCTTCCATGGAGACTCCTGCCTGATCTTGTCCGTCAACCTGTCCATCACCATTGCAAACAAGAAAGGGCTCAGAGCCGATCCTTGATGTAATCCCACCTCCACCTTGAACCCATCTGTCATTCCAACCACACACCTCACCACTGTCACACTTCCCTCATACATATCCTGCACCACTCCTACATACTTCTCTGCAACTCCTGACTTCCTCATACAATACCACACCTCCTCTCTCGGCACTCTGTCATAAGCTTTCTCTAAATCTACAAAGACACAATGCAACTCTTTCTGGCCTCCTCTATACTTCTCAATCAACATTCTCAAAGCAAACATCACATCTGTGGTGCTCTTTCATGGCATGAAACCATACTGCTGCTCGCTGATTGTCACCTCTCCTCTTAACCTAGCTTCTATTACTCTTTCCCAAATCTTCATGCTGTGGCTGATCAACTTTATACCTCTGTAGTTGTTACAGTTCTGCACATCGCCCTTGTTCTTGAAAATCGGTACCAGTATGCTTCTTCTCCACTCCTCAGGCATCCTCTCACTTTCCAGGATTGTGTTAAACAATCTAGTTAAAAACTCCACTGCCACCTCTCCTAAACACCTCCATGCCTCCACAGGTATGTCATCAGGACCAACTGCCTTTCCACTCTTCATCCTCTTCATAGCTGCCCTCACTTCCTCCTTGCTAATCCACTGAACTTCCTGATTCACTATCCCCACATCATCCAACCTCTCTCTCTCTCATTTTCTTCATTCATCAGCCCCTCAAAGTACTCCCTCCACCTTCTCAGCACACTCTCCTCGCTTGTCAGCACATTTCCATCTCTATCCTTGATCGCCCTAACTTGCTGCACATCCTTTGCAGCTTGGTCCCTCTGTCTAGCCAATCGGTACAAGTCCTTTTCTCCTTCCTTAGTGTCTAACCTCTCATACAACTCACCATAAGCCTTTTCCTTTTCCTTTGCCACCTCTCTCTTTGCTTTATGCTGCATCTCCTTGTACTCCTGTCTACTTTCTTCATCTCTCTTACTATCCCACTTCTTCTTTGCCAACCTTTTCCTCTGTATAATTTGCTGTACTTCCTCATTCCACCACCAAGTCTCCTTGTCTTCCTTCCTCTGTCCTGATGACACACCAAGTACCTTCCAGCTGTCTCCCTCACTATTTCTGCAGTGGTTGTCCAGCCATCTGGCAACTCTTCACTACCACCCAGTGCCTGTCTTAACTCCTGCCTGAACTCCACACAACAGTCTCCCTTCTTCAACTTCCACAATTTGATCTTCGGCTGTGCCTTCACTCTCTTCCTCTTCTTGGTCTCCAAAGTCATCCTACAGACCACCATCCGATGCAGCCTAGCTACGTTCTCCCCTGTCACCACCTTGCAGTCTCCAATCCCTTTTAGATGGCGCCTTCTACATAAGATATAGTCCACCTGTGAGCACTTTCCTCCACTCTTGTATGTCACCCTGTGTTCCTCCCTCTTCTTGAAATATGTATTCGCCACAGCCATTTCCATCCTTTTCGCAAAATCCACCACCATCTGTCCTTCCACATTTCTCTTCTTGACTCCATACCTTCCCATCACCTCCTCATCACCTCTGTTCCCTTCACCAACATGTCCGTTGAAGTCTACCCCAATCACCACTCTCTCCTCCTTGGGTACCCTCTCCACCATGTCGTCCAACTCACTCCAGAATTCTTCTTTTTCATCCATCTCACACCCAACTTGCGGGGCATATGCGCTGATAACATTCAGCAATAAACCTTCAATTTCCAGCTTCATACTCATCACTCTGTCTGACACTCTCTTCACCTCCAGCACGCTCTTGACATACTCTTCCTTCAGAATTACCCCCACCCCATTACTCCTCCCATTCACACCATGGTAGAAGAGTTTGAACCCACCTCTGATACTCCTGGCCTTACTCCCCTTCCACCTGGTCTCTTGCACACACAGTATGCCTACCTTTCTTCTTTCCATCATGTCAGCCAGCTCTCTCCCTTTACCGGTCATAGTGCCAACATTCAAAGCTCCAACTCTCACCTCCACATGCCTACCCTTCCTCCTCTCTAGCTGCCTCTGGACATGCTTTCCCCCTCTCCTTCTCCTTCGCCCAACAGTAGCATAGTTTCCACCGACACCCTGCTGGTTAACAGTACCGGTGGCGGTCGTTGGTAACCCGGGCCTCGACCGATCCGGTATGTAAGTCTTATTTATGATCCGCATATTTGATTTGGCAAAGATTTTACACGGATGCCCTTCCTGCACTGGCTTGTGCATCCTCAGTGGCTGGGTTCAACTACACACAAAAACAAAAACTCAAAAAAGTGGACTTCACACAATTTGTGTTAAGCAAGTGTTCAGTGAAGAAGTGTAGTCATTTTTATATTATGTAAGCAAAAACACTCTTTGTACTGAACCCAAAGGAACACCATCCCTGATACCTGCAAACCTCTCCAGCATGTAGGCACTGATACCTGCAAACCTCTCCAACCTGTAGGCTCTGATCTCTACCAGATGGTTCAGCAACCAGTGACCTAATGCCAGACACAAACACTAAAGATGAGTTCTTACTTCATGTTTAACAGAGTAAATGAGTGGCATGGACAGTGTTATTGCTGAGTAACAGTGGCCTGGACAGTCTTATTGCTGGGTTACAGTGGTGTGGACAGTCTTATTGCTGGGTAACAGTGGCGTGGACAGTCTTATTGCTGGGTAACAGTGGCATGGACAGTCTTATTGCTGGGTAACAGTGGCGCGGACAGTCTTATTGCTGGGTAACAGTGGCATGGACAGTCTTATTGCTGGGTAACAGTGGCGTGGACAGTCTTATTGCTGGGTAACAGTGGCGTGGACAGTCTTATTGCTGGGTAACAGTGGCATGGACAGTCTTATTGCTGGGCAACAGTGGCATGGACAGTCTTATTGCTGGGTAACAGTGGCATGGACGGTCTTATTGCTGGGTAACAGTAGCATGGACAGTCTTGTTCCTGGGTAACAGTGGCATGGACAGTCTTATTGCTGGGTAACAGTGGCATGAACAGTCTTATTGCTGGGTAACAGTAGCATGGACAGTCTTATTGCTGGGTAACAGTGGCATGAACAGTCTTATTGCTGGGTAACAGTAGCATGGACAGTCTTATTGCTGAATAACAGTGGCACGGACAGTCTTGTTGCTGGGTAACAGTGGCATGGACAGTCTTATTGCTGGGTAACAGTAGCATGGACAGTCTTATTGCTGGGTAACAGTAGCATGGACAGTCTTGTTGCTGGGTAACAGTGGCCTGGACAGTCTTATTGCTGGGTAACAGTGGCGTGGACAGTCTTGTTGCTGGGTAACAGTGGCATGGACTGTCTTGTTGCTGGGTAACAGTGCTGATCAGTGTGAATAACATCAAGGTTACGTCCATCTCTGCACAACTGTTTTTAGGATATGAAGATGATGCTGTGAATGACCTCTAGTTGACCTTGGATCTGGTGTAATACTCTGTCTTTCCACTAGATGGACCCGGTGCAGAAAGCTGTGATTAACCACACCTTCGGTGTTGCCATGGTACACAAGAAAAAACAGGTCATTTCCTGTAACATCTGCCAGCTACGATTCAACTCTGATGTGAGTACCATCAATTTTATGTGTGTTTGTGTGTGTGTGTGTGTGTGTGTGTGGTCTAAACAGAGCTCTGGCTGGAGTTGTAAGTTATGCTGTCCGGAGTTTGTCCTCCTCTCCACTCTGCGGAAGGCAGTAACATGCTGGGTAACACGTGACATGCTGATGTGCCCTGTTTTTAGGTGTGAGGAAAAAAGCGACCCGGCAAATGTCTTAAAGAGGTCTTAAAGAGGTATTAAAAGGAAAAAAAAATCTTGCTGGTACCCTTCTGTCGCAAATCACTCCGGACACTCTTCTCCACCGACTCCACTCTGCCTGTACTCTCTTCTTCACCTCTCTCCTGCACTCCCATTACTTTGGACAGTTGACCCCAAGTATTTAAACTCATCCACCTTCATCACCTCTACTCCTTGCATCCTCACCATTCCACTGTCCTCCCTCTCGTTCATGCATAGGTATTCCGTCTTGCTCCTACTGACTTTCATTCCTCTTCTCTCCAGTGCATACCTCCACCTCTCCAGGCTCTCCTCCACCTGCACCCTACTCTCACTACAGATCACAATGTCATCCGCAAACATAGTAGTCCACAGAGACTCCTGCCTGATCTCATCCGTCAACCTGTCCATCACCATTGCAAACAAGAAAGGGCTCAGAGCCGATCCTTGATGTAATCCCACCTCCACCTTGAACCCATCTGTCATTCCAACCACACACCTCACCATTGTCACACTTCCCTCATACATATCCTGCACCACTCCTACATACTTCTCTGCAACTCCCGACTTCCTCATAGAATACCACACCTCCTCTCTCGGCACCCTGTCGTATGCTTTCTCTAAATCCACAAAGACATTATGTAACTCCTTCTGACCTTCTCTATACTTCTCCATCAACATTCTCAAAGCAAACATCACATCTGTGGTGCTCTTTCCTGGCATGAAACCATACTGCTGCTCGCTGATCATCACCTCTCCTCTTAACCTAGCTTCTATTACTCTTCCCCAAATCTTCATGCTGTGGCTGATCAACTTTATACCTCTGTAGTTGCTACAGTTCTGCACATCGCCCTTGTTCTGGAAAATCGGTACCAGTATGCTTCTTCTCCACTCCTCAGGCATCCTCTCACTTTCCAAGATTGTGTTAAACCATCTAGTTAAAAACCCCACTGCCATCTCTCCTAAACACCTCCATGCCTCCACAGGTATGTCATCAGGACCAACTGCCTTTCCACTCTTAATCCTCTTCATAGCTGCCCTCACTTCCTCCTTGTTAATCCACTGCACTTCCTGATTCACTATCCCCACATCATCCAACCTTCTCTCTAATTTTCTTCATTCATCAGCCCCTCAAAGTACTCCTTCCACCTTCTCAACACACTCCCTTGCAATACATTAGGAACTGTTGTCAGACTGTTTATAATCTGTAAGTAGAGATGTGAAAAAGACTTCTTCTTTTTTCAAGTCAACTAGTCAGCAGATTTTCTAAGTGAATAGTTGACTAGTCAGTGTCATGGGAAGTTTATTAAATAGGCTCTGTGTTTCCCGGACCAACTTGCTTCATGGTTGTTATCTAGGCCTGCACACATTCAAAGACATGCATGTATAATAACTGGCTTGTCATAATCTTTGTTTTATTTGCATCGTAATTATATGCTCATCAAGAAGGTCATTGAATCGGCCAGAACATATTCAGCCACAGGCCCGAATGGAGTGCCATACAAGGTCTTCAAATGTGCCCCAAGCATCTGGAATGCCTTTGAAAGATCTACAGGGTGATCTGGAGGAGGAGAGAGCTGCCACAGCAGTGGAGATATGCAGAAGGTGTTTGGATTCCTAAGGAGGAAAACACAAGCAACATAAAGCAATTTAGGATGATCTTGCTCCTCAGTGTGGAATGTAAGATCTTCTCCAAGAGTGTTGCCAATTGCCTCACAGGATTTCTCCTGAAGAACTCCTACATAGACACCTCGGTGCAGAAGGGATGATTCCCTGGTGTTTCAGGATGCATAGAGCACACAGGTGTGGCAACCCAAATGATCAGAGAGGCGTGAGAAAGCAGGGGAAACCTGACAGTGCTTTGGCTGGACCTTGCTAATACCTACGGATCGATCCCACAGAAGCTGGTAGAATTGGCCCTGATCAGACACCACATCGAAGCTCCAAACCCTGATCCTTGACTATTACAATAACTTTAGCCCAAGGATGTCCTCTGGAACCTTGACATGAGCGTGGCATTGGCTAGAAAAGGATATCATCACTGGCCGCACAATTTCTTTGTCCCTGTTTGTGCTGGCCATGAATATGCTTGTCAAGTCTGTGGAAGTGGAGTGCAGAGGTCCCCGGTCCAAATCTGGAACCCAACAACACCCGATCAGAGCTTTCATGGATGACCTCATGGTAACAACTACATCAGTTCCCAGATGCAAGTGGCTCCTTCAAGGACTTGAACGGCTCGTAACATGGGCAAGAATGAGCTTCAAGCCCATAAAATCCAGGTCTCTGGTCCTCAGGAAAGGAAGAGTAACCGACCAGTTCAGCTTTTCTTTGGGAGACGCCCAAATTCCATTTATGGCTGAAAAGCCAGTCAGGAGCCTGGGTAAGATCTTCACCAGCAATCTGAAGGACACAGAGGTACACTGGGCAACCAGTGATGATGTCAACACTTGGCTTTCCATAGTGGACAGGTCAGGGCGTCCTGGAAAATTCAAGGCCTGGATATATCAACATAGAATCCTGCCTCAACTCCTCTGGCAACTGCTAATCTACGAAGTCCCAATCACCATTGTGGAGGGCTTCGAAAGGAAGATCAGCCAGCTCCTACACAGGTGGCTAGGCCTGCTGCAGAGCCTAAACAGCATCGTCCTTTATGGGTATAACACCAAAGCTACGGCTTCCACTCAGCAGCCTGGCGGAGGAGTTCAAGTTTACTGGAGCCAGAGAAGTCCTGCTCTACCAAGATTCCACTGACAGCAAGTTCTCCTCTGTGGGTATCAAGATCAGAACAGGAAGGAAGTGACATGCGCAGGAGGCAGTTGAGTGGGCTGAGGCATGGTTGCGGCACAGCATCCTGATGAGAACTGTGGCAACTGGTCGGACCGGGCTTGGGAGCAATTCAAGACCTTGCTACGATAAAGCCCGAAAGCTGAAAGGAGGTATGCACAGAGGTGGGGGAAGCTCGCTACAGCAGAATGGTGGGTATGTGAAAGCAGGAAGCCTGGACCAAGTGGGAGCATACAATTGGCCAAAAGAGCTCCTGGGCAGAACTCTGGAAGTCAATGTGTGATGTACTCCTGAGCCCTTCCAATCTGTTCAGCTAGGGCCTGGTGGATTCACCTGCTTGCCCCACTCTGCCAGAAAAGGGAATCCTTGGAGCACATTCTGAGCTGCTGTCCAAAGGCCTTGGGAGAAGGGTGGTATTGTTGGTGCCATGACCAAGTTCTGTAGGCAGTAGCAGACACCATCTGCACTGGGATCAGCTACGGCAAGCAGCAAAGCCCAACAAAATGCACCATCACATTCGTTCGAGCAGGGGAGAAACCCCAGCCCTAGGGTGGGCTACTTGTGACAGCAAGAGACTGGCAGTTCCTGGTTGACCTAAGGCGACAACTGAGGTTCCTGGACACCATCACAGCTACCATACTCAGGTCAGACACTGCCCTGATGTCTGGCAACTAAGCAAGTGGTTTTGCTAGAGCTAACTGTCCCCTATGAAGATCCGTCCGAGGAGGCACAAGAAAGGAAGAGAGCCAGGTATACAGATCTGGTAGGTGATTGTCTGAGGAATGGGTGGAAGGCCCACTGTAAGCGGGTTGAAGTGGGCTGCAGAGGCTTTGCAGGCCAGTCTCTACACTGGGTCCTGGGACTCTAAGGGATTTGTGAGCTGCAAAGAAGAAGAGCCATTAGGAATATCTTGGAAGACATGGAAAAGGCTTCCCGTTGGCTCTGGGTGAAGAGGGATGACATGTGGCATAATGCGCTACTTGGACACAAGTCGGGGCTTGTTCACCCCCGTCTGGGTCGCTTGGGTAAGGGGGTCTGTTGTTAAGACCCAAAACACCCGATGACCCCAGGTTCATTACTTTTTTTGGGGGGGGGATTTCCCCCCTTTTTCTCCTTAATTTTCTCCGGCCAATTACCCCTCTCTTCCGAGCCATCTTGGTCGCTGCTCCTCCCCCTCTGCCGAGCCGGGGAGGGCTGCAGACTACCACATGCCTCCTACATGTGGAGTCGCCAGCCGCTTTTTCACCTGACAGTGAGGAGTTTCGCCAGGGGGACGTAGCACGTGGGAGGATCACGCTGTTCCCCCCAGTCCCCCCCCCCCAAACAGGCGCCCTAGCCGACCAGAGGAGCGCTAGTGCAGCGACCAGGACACATGCCCACATCCGGCTTCCCACCCGAAGACATGGCCAATTGTGTCAGTAGGGACGCCCGACCAAGCCAGAGATAACACGGGGATTCGAACCGGCGATCCCCGTGTTGGTAGGCAACAGAATAGACCGCTACCCTACCCGGACGCCCCTATCTGGGTTCATTACTGATGATGTGTCCAGGTTGCAGCCCATGGTGTATCAAAGAACGCACCATAACGAATCATGGCAAGTAACGTCGTGGTTACAAACACCAAGCCTTTCCTCTCAAAGGAGTACAGTCTAGCTCCAATCAGCACCTGCAGTTTTTCAAGGACATCAATCTTTTAAGAGCTACAGAGCATCAAATCAGATGACTACCCAAAATACATCCTCTTTTTGTGAAAGTCCAGCTTCATTTGTGGCGGTGTGGTTGCAGTTTGCGCTGTCTCTCTAAGAAACAAAAAACAGTTTATTTTTTTTGAAAGTGCGTTGATGAAAGCCATTCTATTGTACTTACATAGTGGAGAAGATGTAAAATCAAACATGGCTTCTTATATTGCTTCAGTGCCGCTCTGTAACACCACTGGAGGCAGCACTGAGCCAAATGTTCTGTCCAACATTGTTGGAGCCTTTAGAAAGATTCATGTCCCTGAAACAAAACGGATTTCCGATCGAAGCTCGGGACATCGCCAAGTTGATTTAGGACTAATCTACATATATTTAGCATATATTTAATTGCTTGAATGGATTAAGAAAATCTAGTCAGATCTATCCGGAATATTATTAGCAAAAAGAAAAAAAAAAGTTGACACAGTAGTCGGCTCATCCCTATACGGAAGTCACCAAAAGAGGTTTTGTGTCTCTGTATTTTGCTCCCAAATACTGAGTCTCCATTTAAGATGACGTGTTATAACAGTAGACTCAGCTTAATCTGTCTCTCTCTCGTCCTCTATCTGTCTGTCTCTCTCTCAGTCCCAGGCAGAGGCCCATTATATGGGCAGTCGTCATGCTAAGAAATTGAAGGCCCTGGAGAACAAAGCCAAGATGAATCCTCCAATCACCGGAGAGACCAACAGCAGCAGCTCCAGTCCTGCTGTCCCCACCCCTCCTTACGCATCAGCAACCACCAATCAGCACACAGGTTTGTGATCGTAATCAAATCAATCCATATGTTACATGACTATAACATTGACAACAGCTATTAAGTCACTGCTTGTTACAAGTAGTGACTTTCTCAAACTCAGTCAGTTTGATAGCCAGCTTTGAACACAACCAGAAGGGAATGACCACCTCTTTCTGATCCTCCTGTCTGTCTGTCTGTCTGTCTGTCTGTCTGTCTGTCTGTCTGTCTGTCTGTCTGTCTGTCTGTCTCTGCCTCATCAGATCTTGGAACCAGGTGTGGTGAATCTTCATCTCTTCTAAAACCCTGCATCTCTTCCTCCTTCTCTTCCTCCTCTTCCTCTTCAGGCTCCAGCAGAGCGGGCAGTGAGCCTCCTCCCTCCAGCCCCCCATCTGCCTCTCCTGTTCCTGGTCTCACCTCCTCCTCTTCCCTGAGCTCCCAGCCTCTCCCCCCTCCTCTGGCCCAGTCTGCACCTCCCTCTGAGTCCGAGGAGGAGAAAGCCAAGAAGCTGCTGTATTGCTCTCTATGCAAGGTGGCTGTCAACTCACTGTCCCAGTTGGACGCACACAACACAGGTCAGACACACACACACACACACACACACACACACACACACACACACACACACACACACACACACACACACACACACACACACACAGCATCCTCCCCACTAATCGAGGGTGCTGTTTTTTTTTTTTGTCTTTGGCTGTTTTACAGTAAAACTACCAGTTTCGGGAAAGCCAAATGCCTCTCCCCACATTGAAAGCTGTTTACAGGAGTCATCACCATGTCATCACCTATAATTTTCACACATCCTGTCAGATAAGACTTTTCAGTTAAGGGTTTGCTTTGTTCCCCATTCTACTATCCTGCAGTCACTCATACCTGGAAATGTCCTGTCATGACCACTTAATTGACATTATTTATCATTTCCTTTGCAATGGGTCGTCACCCGTAAGTGAAAGTCATTACCTTCAGACGTCTTCACGTGGTCTTCAATACTGTATCCTCATTTAAATAAAAAGCCATATCACACAATTCCTCTCCCCACAATTGCACAACAGTCTCTTCTCACCCCAGGAGCCAGTTACAAGCTGTCCTCAAGGGAGATAGACTTCCTGGGTCTTAGGCGACTTTTCACTCCTTTCACCAGACTGGCCGGCCAGATTTAATCCGTGCAGAGAGTGGGTCAAAGAAGAATATGAATTAGGCATCCCAGATGAGCCCCCAAATTGCTGTGGCAATTATTTAATTCCACTCTGACATTAAATGAGGAGCGAGATGAAAATCTCGTACGGTATTGTCACACTTTATTAAGTTCACTGAACAAACGCTTAAGCCTAAATGCTTAAGTGTGTGCCCTGATCTCGGAGCCTTTATACCCTGCAGCACAAACTGCTGAGTCATGCTCATTATAAACTAATCCTGGTCGGGAGAAGTAGCTCATCTTTACTGCTAGACTGTCATCCTAATGGGTAACAGATTTTGCTCAGAGAGTTCATAGGTCAGGTATCCCATCATCCTTATCTTCCAGCTTGTAATCCTCAGGACCATTCCGTCAGACCTTGTGACCCTCAAATAAGTTTCCCGGTCATTCCACTGCCATCAACCAACAGTCAATCACAGGCCTTCACCTGTTCATAGAGGAGAAGGCACTTTTATAGCACCACCTGCTACACATGAGTCCCAGGCATCCATTCAAGCAATGTGAACATAATATAGTTGATACATGGTCAAAGATTAAAAGTGAGCAAAAATTCATATATGACTTGCCCTCGCACCATTAACTACAGTTTCAATGGCCATATGTACTGTTCACAGAGGATTTTGTAAGATGGTGACAGACGTACTGTTAGCCCCCCCCCCCGTTCAGGGACGGTTGTTCCCTCTTCACATAGATGGCCTCTTTCATTCCCCGTTCAAACCAGCGTTCCTCCCTATCGAGGATGTGCACATCCTCATCCCTGAAAGAGTGGCCACTGGCCTGTAGATGGTGTGGAGTCCTGGTCTGTAGATGGTGTAGACTGTGGAGTCCTGGTCTGTAGATGGTGTAGACTGTGGAGTCCTGGCCTGTGGATGGTGTAGACTGTGGAGTCCTGGTCTGACGTGTTAGCTCTCCTGTGTTGTGCCATCCTCTTGGCCAGCGTCTTTCTAGTTCAAACCAACACAATGCGGTGTTTGTTGAAAATTCTCCTGAGTTTCTCAGAGACCCCAGAAACATACGGGATGACTGTGCTCTTCCTTCTGTTCCTTTTCTCCTCGTCACTCACCTGGTTGGTCTTTTTGGAACGTGCTGCAGTTTTCACAAAGGTCCAACTGGGGTAGCCGCAGGTTTTTAAAGCTCCCCTCAGGTGTTTGAGTTCTTCTCGTTGGGCCTGAGTGCTGCTGGGCACATTATCAGCTCTGTGTTGCTGACCAACCTGACAGAGTAGAACATCTAACCAACCCGACAGAGTAGAACATCTAACCAACCCAACAGAGTAGAACATCTAACCAACCCAACAGAGTAGAACATCTAACCAACCCAACAGAGTAGAACATCTAACCAACCCGACAGATTAGAACATCTGACCCACCCGACAGAGTAGAACATCTAACCAACCCAACAGAGTAGAACATCTGACCCACCTGACAGAGTAGACCTGTTGTCATCTGACATGTGACATCCACGTGCACATCGTGTAAAGTTGTGAACACTGCTTTTTGACAGACAGTAGGCCTGTGTGTTGTTTTGGCTGTAACAGGGACTTTTTTACTGAGTGTGTGTCATCCTGTTCATTCATAAACCAATAACACTGTTTGTTTGTTTGGATGTGACCAGGGATGGGATGTCGGGTGCGGTGCTTGTGACAGCCAGCCTAAAGTCCTGGAGTACATGGAGTGTGTTGCGGGTTGTGTTTTTATTGTTACTGAAGGCTGTCTCAGACACATGTGTAGTGCTGCATGAAGGCAGAATAACCCTTGTAACTAACTGCGGGTTTGGTCAGGCGTGCTGCAACAGCATGTCCCTTGACTATCCAACACTTTTGGTGTCTGTTCTCCTGGCCTGTTGTAGTTGCGGTTAGACCGGTAGGCTTGAGAATGTCTTGCTTCAGCATATGGCAGCTGAACGATGAGCACGGACTCGTCTGGCACTGTTGTCGTCTCATCCAGCTGAACGGCAAAGAGAACATCCCTCAGCTTGTCGTGCAGCTGCTCCTGGCAGTCTCCAGCCTTTTTATCAGTTGTGTCTTTGACGGCGTTGTCAGAGAGTGGGACGGTGTCCTTTTATCAGCCGTGTGCGGGCCACACCGCCTCTGCAGTGTTCAGACAGGCGGGTTTGACAAGCTGCTCTCCAACACTGTGTGGCTTTGTAGCCTTGGCAGTTAATAGCCACCACTCACGTGATGCCTCCGTGGCTCTGTGCAAATCACTGCCCGCTCTTTCACATGCGTTTCTGATGTTTCTTGATGGCGCCACCTGCTGTTTCCTCTCAAAACATTCCTGACTTGCACCAACAGTCTGGTGGTGTTTTGTCTCTTGGTGTGGTTTCATTTTGCTTGGCTTCATGCTGTCATCAGCTAGTGTCTCACCACACATGACACTTTCTGGCCGAGACTTGTCCTGTCCTTCCAAAGAACCAGAGTGAAGGTAGCTCTGGAAGTAAAGCCTTACTTTCTCTCTGGACACTGAGTCATCCGCACTCTCACGTTTCTCAGCCATGTGGTCTCATTCATAAAGCGCTGCTGCTGACTGGAGGAAACGAAACACCAACATGAGCTAACATTAGCTGCTAGCTGAGTTACATGGGCTAACATTAGCTGCTAGCTGACTTACATGAGCTAACATTAGCTGCTATCTGAGTTCGGTGAGCTAACATTAGCTGCTAGCTGAGTTACATGAGCTAACATTAGCTGCTAGCTGAGTTACATGAGCTAACATTAGCTGCTAGCTGAGTTAGGTGAGCTAACATTAGCTGCTAGCTGAGTTAGATGAGCTAACATTAGCTGCTAGCTGAGTTACGTGAGCTAACATTAGCTGAGCTAACATTAGCTGCTATCAGAGTTAGATGAGCTGACATTAGCTGCTAGCTGAGCTAGATAAGCTAACATTAGCTGAGCTAACATTAGCTGCTATCTGAGTTAGATGAGCTAACATTAGCTGCTAGCTGAGTTACGTGAGCTAACATTAGCTGAGCTAACATTAGCTGCTAGCTGAGTTAGATGAGCTAACATTAGCTGAGCTAAAATTAGCTGCTATCTGAGTTAGATGAGCTAACATTAGCTGCTAGCAGAGTTAGATGAGCTAACATTAGCTGATAGCAGAGTTAAATGAGCTAACATTAGCTGCTAGCATGAGTTAGATGAGCTAACATTAGCTGATAGCAGAGTTAAATGAGCTAACATTAGCTGCTAGCATGAGTTAGATGAGCTAACATTAGCTGCTTTCTGAGTTAGATGAGCTAACATTAGCTGCTAGCTGAGTTAGATGAGCTAACATTAGCTGCTATCTGAGTTAGATGAGCTAACATTAGCTGATAGCAGAGTTAAATGAGCTAACATCAGCTGCTAGCATGAGTTAGATGAGCTAACATTAGCTGCTTTCTGAGTTAGATGAGCTAACATTAGCTGCTAGCTGAGTTAGATGAGCTAACATTAGCTGCTATCTGAGTTAGGTGAGCTAACATTAGCTGCTAGCTGAGTTAGGTGAGCTAACATCAGCTGCTAGCTGAGTAGCTACCTGACAACACCGCCCGCTCACAGTTTCATAGCACAGACTGACGGGTCACAGAGGTGCAGCCCAACTACATTTAAGAAGAGGGGGGGCAAAAATACATCTTTTTAAATATTTTTATAAGAACAGACTTTTGTATGAAATAAATTATAAGTGAGTTGTTAAGCTTTTATTTAACATGTGCACTTTGATAACCTCAGAGCAGAAAAGCCTCGCGCACCCCCTGTGATCTTTGGCACACCCCCCCAACGGGTGCGCGGACCCCAGGTTGGGAACCACTGACTTAGATGATGATGAAACATTTCTGTCAATAAACGTTGTGTCCTTCTTGTAAACCTTTCCTTTAACATTTGCTGGTACGCTTCTGTCACAAATCACTCCTGACACTTCTCCACCCTGCCTGCACTCCCATCTTCACCTCTCTCCCGCACTCCCTGTTACTTTGAAAAATTCACCCCAAGTAATTAAACTCAACTACCTACGTCACCTCTATTCCTTGCATCCTCACCATTCCGCTATCCTCCCTCATTCACACATAGGTATTCTGACTTTCATTCCTCTTCTCTCCAGTGCATACCTCCACCTCTCCAGGCTCTCCTCCACCTGCACCCTACTCTCACTACAGATCACAATGTCATCCACAAACATCATAGTCCACGGAGACTCCTGCCTGATCTCATCCGTCAACCTGTCCATCACCATTACAAACAAGAAAGGGCTCAGAGCCGATCCTTGATGTAATCCCACCTCCACCTTGAACCCATCTGTCATTCCAACCACACACCTCACCACTGTCACACCTCCCTCATACGTATCCTGCACCACTCCTGCATACTTCTCTGCAACTCCCGACTTCCTCATACAATACCACACCTCCTCTCTCGGCAACCTGTCGTATGCTTTCTCTAAATCCACAAAGACACAATGTACCTCCTTCTGGCCTTCTCTATACTTCTCCATCAACATTCTCAAAGCAAACATCACATCTGTGCTGCTCTTTCATGGCATGAAACCATACTGCTGCTGCTGATCATCACCTCTCCTCCTCTTAACCTAGCTTCTATTACTCTTTCCCATATCTTCATGCTGTGGCTGATCAACTTTATACCTCTGTAGTTGTTACAGTTCTGCACATCACCCTTGTTCTTGAAAATCGGTACCAGTATGCTTCTTCTCCACTCCTCAGGCATCCTCTCACTTTCCAGGATTGTGTTAAACAATCTAGTTAAAAACCCCACTGCCATCTCTCCTAAACACCTCCATGCCTCCACAGGTATGTCATCAGGACCAGCTGCCTTTCCACTCTTCATCCTCTTCATAGCTGCCCTCACTTCCTCCTTGCTAATCCACTGAACTTCCTGATTCTCTATCCCTACATCTTCCAACCTTCTCTCTCTCTCTCATTTTCTTCATTCATCAGCCCCTCAAAGTATTCCTTCCACCTTCTCAGCACACCCTCCTTGCTTGTCAGCACATGTCCATCTCTGTCTTTCATTGCCCCGACCTGCTACACATCCTTCCCAGCTCACTCCCTCTGTCTAGCCAATTGGTACAAGTCCTTTTCTCCCTCCTTATTGGCATTGATTCTGTGATTTTAGGCGAGTGGATTATTTGATTCAGACTATACATACAAACTCCCAGCTGAAACAACATGGTTAATCAATAGTGATTTATATTACAGCATATTGTCTAACACACCAGAGAACATATGATCAAACAGCAATCATTCTATTACATTAGACACTTAACCAAAAGGAGATCCATCTAAACTATCTAGCAAGGCGAGTTTCTATAGCTACTATCAGTAGATGAACGGAAGTTAACTAACGACTCATTGTCTTTATGCATGCTCAATAATCCAGGTAAAAAAATTAAAAATAAGTTGAATCAGTTCACCTGGACACAACGTTTATTGACAGAAAGGGTTCATCCTCTTATAAGTGACCCCTTCACACTAAAGAGGTCACTTATAACAACTCATTGATTACCATATGAAAAAAATACCATCATCATGTGCAAGATCAACTGAATAACGTCAATAACATAAAATGAAAGGAAATGATCAAATCAAATAATGAAACACAGATAACAACATATAATTTGACCTGAGAAACCTAATCACCTATCATCATCATCGGTGATCGCTCGGGGGTTGAGTATGACTGTCCTCCCTCTGGGTCCCTCTGGGTCCTTAGGTGGGAGGCTGATCCTGGTGCCACATAATGGGAGGATGCCTGTGTGTGACAGCTTTTTACATGGAGTGGCTGATGTGCCTGCAGCCACCACATGGCGCTTGGCAGGAGGAGGCCAGGGTCCGATGTCGATGACTGGGGACCAGCCTCCATTGCAGCCTTCTTCTAGCTTCACTGCCGTTGTGACCTGGAGGCATCTTCCTCCAGTTTTGCCATTGAGGTATTTGTTGGCTCACGCTTTGTCTGGAACCTTCCCCTCGACTTATCTGCCTGGGTGACCCTACCAGGAGCCAAGCTCCGGACGGCATAGCTCTTGGGGTCATTGGTACATGCAAGCTTCTCCCCCACGGCAAGGTGGGGATCCAGGAGAAGCCTGGATCCTATGGTCACTAGTATGGTTACATGGTAGAAATGTAGCTAAAACCTTGATTTGATATCTCAGCTAATTTAAGCATTGTAATTATTGGGCCTAGATCATTGTTCATGAGGTTTTTTACTGAGTAATACTGGTTGGGTTACTAGAGGGTTAAACATTTAATTCCTATCAATTCAGACATGCATAGAAACAAAGAGTTAACTTAAAACTCTCTGAGGAATGTCTGAATTTATGAGCACAGATTAGGTCAGCAGCATGGGACACGTTTCAGAGAGGGGTGATCATGTGATCGTTGTGTGTGCTTGTCAGAGTTAGGAAGGGGCAGGTATAGAAAGCTAGGGAGACATTGAAAGAGAGAATGAAAGATGAATTATTTCAAGTCCTTGTCCTGACTATGAGAAAATGTGTTCAACCTCAAATACACAACTCCCCTCTTCACCAACGATGAGAAGAGGAAGCTCTTCTCCTGTGGAAAAGAGTTCTTGTGTGGCGATGGATTAACTCTCCTCCCTGGGGTCAACGGTGAAGATCACTTGGGAATGTGGTTAAGTGTACTAATGTCCTGCTATAAGTCGGATGATCACATCAAAAACGCACTGACTTTGGGGGGTCCTCTGGTCTGGCTGATGTCAGTTGGCATGTTGTTGTGAGTTGGGACACTTTACAAACTCAGTTAGTATGTGAACGGACTGTTCTTTCTTATCTCTGGTGAAATTCCAAGGGGGGAGGGGCAGGGGGTTGCAGAGGGACAAAGGGGGGTCCTCACTACACAACAAACCAGTAAAACTACCAGTAACACCACACAAATAAAACTATCGCTAACATTAAACTGGTAAAACCATCACTAGCATTGAACCTGGACTGTGGCCTGTCTGGTTTCAGGATCTAAACACAGGACCATGCTGGAGGCTCGGAGCGGCTCGGGTCCCATTAAAGCCTTTCCACGATTGGGCGCCAAGCTTAAAGGCCCGACCGGCGGGGGGCTGCTGAGAGGTTCTGGTCTGCAGAACAAAACCTTCCACTGTCAGATCTGTGACGTCCACGTGAACTCTGAGATCCAACTCAAACAGGTCAGAACCAGGATCTGGACCTGTTAACTATCATTAAAACAGCATGCTAAATTCATATTAGATGATATACATGTTGGAATTCCGCTTTATTACTGATAGTAAATACAACTAGTAAATATAATAATATGACTAGTAAATATAATATTTATAGTAAATATAATAATATGACTAGTTAGTATAGTATAATTTGACTAGTAAATATAATAACATAACTAGTTAGTATAGTATAATATGACTAGTAAATATAATAATACGACTAGTAAATATAATAATATGACTAGTAAATATAATAACATGACTAGTTAGTATAGTATACTATGACTAGTAAGTATAATATGACTAGTTAGTTAGTATATGACTATTAAATACAATTATATGACTATTTAAGTATAGTATAATATGACTATTAAATATAATAACATGACTAGTTAGTATAGTATAACATGACTAGTAATATAATAACATGACTAGTTAGTATACTATAATATGACTAGTAAATATAATAACAAGACTAGTTAGTATAGTATAATATGACTAGTAAATATAATAACAAGACTAGTTGGTATAGTATATCACTAGTAAACATAATAACATGACTAGTTAGTATAGTATAATATGACTAGTAAATATAATAACAAGACTAGTTAGTATAGTAAAATATGACTAGTAAATATAATAACATGACTAGTTAGTATACTATAATATGACTAGTAAATATAATAACAAGACTAGTTAGTATAGTATAATATGACTAGTAAATATAATAACAAGACTAGTTGGTATAGTATATCACTAGTAAATATAATAACAAGACTAGTTGGTATAGTATATCACTAGTAAACATAATAACATGACTAGTTAGTATAGTATAATATGACTAGTAAATATAATAACAAGACTAGTTAGTATAGTATAAAATGACTAGTAAATATAATAACAAGACTAGTTGGTATAGTATAAAATGACTAGTAAATATAATAACATGACTAGTTAGTATACTATAATATGACTAGTAAATATAATAACAAGACTAGTTAGTATAGTATAATATGACTAGTAAATATAATAACAAGACTAGTTGGTATAGTATATCACTAGTAAATATAATAACATGACTAGTTAGTATAGTATAACATGACTAGTAAATATAATAACATGACTAGTTAGTATAGTATGAGCAGTAAAAAGGAGCAGGTTTTGCTGAGTGGTGCTGTTAAAAAAAAAACCCAAAGTGATTTAGATTAAACCAAATCGAAGAAAGTAAAACTAAATCTAGGGCTTTTATTTGCAGTTGTTACTGCATTGCTGTCCAGCAGAGGGCAGCATTACACACTTTAACAGGTATAGTGTGAGGTCTATGGGATAATGACACGTCTCTGCTCCCTACAAGTTCAGGTTTCCCTGCATGTTGTCTGCCAGCGGACACCGGCTCTGCTGTGAAATGCGGAGATGAAATCAATAAGACTCATAGTTATAATAAGAGTTGTGATTATAATCAGGGGACTCTGGCCTCATCTGTCCACGTGCTCCTCTTCCATCGGACAGTGATCGTCTCCGCCATCTTTGTGACGGTTGAAGTAAAATATGTTTTTATAATCCAAAAGCTTTCTTTGCTGCTTCGTGGTGAAGTCTGGAGAACTACAGCGATCGTCTCGTCCACATGTAGACACTCTTTAGGATACCGGAGTGTGTCTTTATAAAGGCTCTGTTTGTTTTTACAGCACATTTCCAGTAGGAGGCATAAGGACAGAGTGCGGGAAAACCCACTAAACCCAAATACAGCCCCTATAACAAACACCAGCAGACCAGCACCACAGTCACTGTAAGTCTACCTCTCTCTCCCTCTCTCTCTCTCTTTCCCTCTCCCCCCTCTCTCCCTCTCTCTCTCCCTCTCTCCCTCTTCCCCCCTCTCTCTCCCTCTCTCTCTCTTTCCCTCTCCCCCCTCTCTCCCTCTCTCTCTCTCTTTCCCCTCTCCCCCTCTCTCCCTCTCTCTCTCCTCTCTCTCTCCCTCTCTCTCTCCCTCTCTCCCTCTTCCCCCCCTCTCTCTCCCTCTCTCTCTCTTTCTCCCTCTCCCCCCCTCTCTCTCCCTCTCTCTCTCTTTCCCTCTCCCCCCCCTCTCTCCCTCTCTCTCTCCCCCCTCCCTCTCTCTCCCTCTCTCTCCCTCTTTCCCTCTCCCTCTTTCCCTCTCTCTCTCCCCCTCCCTCTCTCTCTCTCTCCCTCTTTCCCCCCCTCTCTCTCCCTCTCTCTCTTTCCCTCCCCCCCTCTCTCCCTCTCTCTCTCCCCCTCCCTCTCTCTCTCCCTCTCTCCCTCTTTCCCTCTCCCTCTTTCCCTCTCTCTCTTTCCTCTCCCTCTCGCTCTCTCTCTCCCTCGTTCCCTCTCTCTCTCTCCCCCTCTCTCTCTTTCCCTCTCTCTCTCTCTCTCTCTCTCTCTCCTCTCTCTCTCCTCTCTCTCTCTCCTCTCTCTCTCTCTCTCTCTCTCTCTCTCTCTCTCTCTCTCTCTCTCTCCCCTCTCTCCCCCCCCTCTCTCTCTCTCTCTCTCTCTCTCTCTCTCTCTCCCCCCCTCTCTCTCTCCCCCCTCTCTCTCTCTCCCCCTCTCTCTCTCTCTTTCCCCCTCTCTCTCTCTCTCTCTCTCTCTCTCTCTCTCTCTCTCTCTCTCTCTCTCTCTCTCTCTCTCTCTCTCTCTCTCTCTCTCTCTCCCCCCCTCCCTCTCTCTCTCTCTCTCACATAGTGTTTTCTATTAAATGTCTTCATGCATGCTCAATAA